>NW_017307767.1:308481-317244 GCF_000935625.1 Nanorana parkeri
AGTCAATCACTTTATATATTCATTACTAAATTTTGTGTTTGGCATGTAGCTTCTTTTTAAAAATAATTTGGTCCAGAAACGTATCTGTGCTAGTAGACAAAAGGCCATTGGCCTCTCGCATTACTTTTCTGCAGCTAACGAATATTTTCATAATCTATCGGTTGCCCTATTTATTTTTTTTCAACTAATCGATTGGTAGCATTAAAAATCAATCTCTCTCTATGAGAATTCCCAACTATTCTCATAATCGATTATTCTCGATTTAATCGATTAGTTGTTGCAGCCCTAATTCTAAATATGGCTGATTCCTTGAAACAAGCTGCATTCAGATTTGCACTGGATAGGCTCCATATTCAAAATCTTTCTAGATCACTTCTCCACAGCACCGCAACTATAATATATGGTCGCCTGTCCACATTAAAGACCCCTCCAATCACTATTTTTCTGGTCCTTAAAGCGAACCTTTAACCACGTTTACTAAAAATCACAGCATGCAGCTCTGCAATGTATGATAAATGCATCATATTCTCCTCCCAGTGGTATACTTTACATTAGGGATGTCCCGATAACGATGCTAGTACCGGTATTGGGGCCGATACAGGGCATTTTCAGAAGTACTTGTACTCCTGAAAATGCCCCGATGCCTAGATCAGATACTGGCCGTTTACATTTTTTTAACTAGCTTCGGCCATTGACCCCATAGCCCCTCCCCCGGAACACCTCTGCACCAAACGAGGCTCCCTCTCCGCTCTGACCTCTCCAGAAGTGTGACAGCATGGCGGGGGTAAGTGTTGTGTGGACAGTCTCTTCTCCCTGCTGGTCCTGGCTGCAGAGCTCGGTGTCCCTTTCACAGACCGCTGTAGCCAGCACGAGAAGGCAGAAGAGACTGCAGCTGTGAGTTCCCCCGCTGCCCCCTTTCCCCCTGTATCTTAGCTGCTGCTGCTCCTCCGTGTCCCGTCCTTTTCAACTTTATGAATCGGTTTCCTTTTGGTGATATATGTCAGTGTGAGATGCCCGTGCTCCTTGCTGCACAGCAGTTTTCACTCTCATTGTAAGAAAAGAATGTCCGTTCAGTGTGCTCACTGGGGGAGAGAAGCTGTAAATCTTGCCTTCACAGGAACGGACATTCTCTTCTTTCATTGAGAGGGAAAACTTCTGTGTGGGTCTGGTCAGAGCATTATTATTAAAACACATAAGGAGCACGGACATTTTACACTGAGATATACCACCAAAGCAAACAGTTTCATCAAGTGGAAAAGGAATTGACACTTGTAACAATAACAATAGACAGCCTGCTATTAGATATTTTAAATTGCAATAGCAGGCTGGCTATTGTACCCCCCCCCCCCCCCCTTTCTCTAGTTTTAGAAAAAATGTCACATGTCCCTTTAAGAAAAAGTATCGGTAATTGATATCGGCAAGTACATGAGGGACAGTACTTGTACTTGGTCTTGAAAAAGTGGTATCGGGACATCCCTACTTTACATGCAGTAAGAATACAAAGTTAGTAATGTTAACAATACATACCATAGGTGAATTACTGGGATGTGCATGTTTCTTCTCTTTGAAGCATCTGCATACAAGTGTTGCTGCCCCAATTTCTACCAGCAGCCTGGTCTCCTCAGGTAGAAGTTCTAGTGGAAGGCCCAGCCGTGTATTCTGCATGGGTTTTCTCACCAAAGCTCCCACAAGCTTCCCCATCAGGCCATGCTTCTCCCGTATCTTACGAGCATCTTCTGCATTCCACACAAAGGCATTTCCTTCCAGAAGGTGAATCAGAATCTTGGAGCGCTCTTAAAAAAAAAAAAATCAATAGAGCATCAGAAGAAAAATACAAAAGTATTTATACGCTTTCCCCTTAAAAACTCAACTCCAGTCATCCAAAAGCAGATACTGAAAGCACATGTCAAATAATCTGCATTGGTGACCTGGCTCCTGGAATTTGTCCAGCCGTGACATAATATCAATAGTATACCAGACGTTAAAACCATCTCTTCCATATTACAGATGTAGTTACTTTTTCAAATGTTTCAGTATATACATCTTCAAGGGACTATATCCCAGAAACTGTTTGCAGCAAAGGTATCATGAGTAACAACCAGCATAGATTTATGGAAGACCATTATTGTCAGACCAATCTTTTATCATTCCATGAGGAAGTGAGAAAAAAATCTAGACGAAGGCAGGCAGTGGATGTTGTATATTTGGATTTTTCTAAGCCATTCCAAGCTGTACATCATAAACATTTAATTTAACCCCTTCATGACTGAGGCCTTTTTTTCATTTTTTGTACCCATGTTATATTCCACATTTTAGGCCTGAAAATTACTTAAAACCCACTATTGAAGAATCTTGTATGTACATGGAGAGAAAACGGATTACAAGGAGAGCAGCAGCTGTCCGGGATTCAGGAGGAAATACTGCCACCTCATTAATGGCGGGGTTTTTTTTTCCCATTTATTTGGGATTTTTAATTGCAATACTGCACCAGAGACCCATTGATTGTAATAATTGCATTTGCCAAGGGCCACCACTCAGCATAAGTGACATGCTGTGTGAAATTTGCTGCTGTATGTATAGAAGCCTGAGCGGCCACTATTTTAGCTTGTTGGTTGGCGGTAAAAACAGCCCGTCTCAACAAGATCTAAATGGACCATACAGTATTTGTTTTTTCTCATTCAAGGCCTCCTAACCTCTTTCCACCATATCCCGTCAGCCATTTAGGGTGCTTTCACACCGGAATCAGAACCATAAATTAGAGTCAACTGGTACATTGACTTTGAGTTTCCATACTGTGTTGACATCCGTTGTGTTGCATTTTTTTTTGGGGGGGGTTGGTTTGATTTTTACACTAAGCTATACGAGGTTCTGTCTTGCATTGACATGCGTCAGCAGTTCACACCAGTCCATTGTGTTACATTTAGATGAAAAAATGTGTGGTCTATTTTTTTTTTTCCAGTGGATGGCAGTCCAAGGCAAAGCACTGGTGTGAACTGTTCCCATTCGCACACATTCATTTTCAGATGTCCTTGCAGTGGAAAACGGTGTCAAGGGGACCTTGAAGGAGAAGGGATGTCCTTGAACTGGAGAGAGTCCAGCGGAGGGCAACAAAACTAATTAGGGGAATGGAGGACCAGAGCTATGAGACAAGGCTTCTGACCTTAAACATGTTTACGCTGGAATTAAGGAGATTAAGGGGGGATGTGATTTTCATGTACAAGATGTTCAATGGTGACAGCAACATTGGCAACAAACTGTTTGAGATTAACTCCATTACAAAGACTAGAGGCCACCACCTAAAGTTGGTGGAGAAAAAATTCCAGCACAATGGGCGAAGGGGGTTCTTTACAGTAAGAGCGGTTAAGGTCTCGAACTCGCTGCCATCGGCAGTGATTTCAGCCAAGAGTGTAGATTTGTTCAAGAAATGTTTGGACAATTTCTTGAGGGACCGCAATATCCAGGGATACCAGTATCCCTAAGAATGAGATGATGCGTGGACCTATATGGGTTGGACTTGATGGACGTATGTCTTTATTCAACCCCAAATACTATGTAACTATGAGGTGAGTGAATTACGTTCATCCCCATAGTTAGAGCCAAATGTGTGACATTTAAACTGACACGCCACGACATGTGTGACTCATCAGCTCTAATGGTCGGGAAGCGGGCACAGCTGACTCTGCCTCTAGATAGGCAGAGCCAGCTGTCACTCACGCAGCTGGGTAGATCTCCACAGTATTGTCAGATCTGTCCCAGCTGTGGTGCTCTCAGAATATGGCAGGCAATAGCTTTGGGTCACAGGAGGATGTTAGTATATGTCTTCCTGTGACCCTAAAGAGAACTTTGGGGAAAAAAGATTACACCATAGTTCTCCTTTAAAGGGTTCTGAATGCAAAGAGTCTCAGACACATCTAGTGATCATTGCGATTAGCTGTCACAGTGGTCACATGTTCGGGAAGTAACCCCATCAATTGGCGATCATAAACAGTGATCAGCAGCTGCCAGAGATAGCCCAGACAGCAAGGATAACTTGCCACAAACTTGTGGCAGGGTTAAATTGTAATTCTTGCTGCACACATTCCTGGCAAGTTGTAGACTTGCAGAACACTTGCAGTACAAGTTCTAGTTGACACTTTTTGAATTTGTAGCAAATTTGCTTGGCAAGTCCTGTAGGTCTAAGCTCTGCAAGTGTACAGCACTTTTGCCAAGTACGCTGAGCTGGAGACTTGCAATCAGGGGCGTAACTACCACCATAGCAGCCTACGCGGCCGCTAGGGGACCCGGGCCAGAGGGGGGCCCGGTCGGGAGCGGGTGAGAGGCTCAGGGATCCTTAACTTCCATGCGAACGCAAGTAAAAATCTGTGCAGAGTCACACGGAACTTAAGGACACCTGCACTCCTCTCCCCTGCCACAGTGTAGAGCGGGGGGGAGGGCGGAGTCATCTCATGCCTGTGTTCGGCTGGAGAAGAAGCTTCTTCTGCTGGCCAGGACTGCCGACAGGTAAGCAGGAAGGGGGGAGGGGGTTCAGCTGACGGGGACTGCAGTCTCTCAGTCTTATCCTAATATCTACTGAGCTGCAGGAGCCATTAAAACTGGCCGCTGCTCATTCATATGCTAATTGAGGGATGTGCATATTAATGAGCTGCGGTATTCATATGTAAATTCTACCATGACTCAATATACAAATCGCCCTTCCCACTCTAAGGTAACTGAATGAGGGTTGTGGGACAGTGGGGAGTCAGGTCCTAGAGTTGTAGAGTAGAGAAAGCAGCGTTAGGGCTTGTTCACACCATATACAGTGCGATCCAGTGCGGTTAGCATCTGGAACGCACTTTATCGCATAGTAAACTCTCCCTGCGTCCTGGGGCGGAAAGGGAGCGTGGTGGTGCATTGAAGTCAATGGCACTGCAGCCACGCCCCCCTGCCCACAGTGCAAGTGCCCACACCAGAATGCGTGGCACATCAGTGCCTGTGTTGCGGTCCAGTGCGATCAGAAAAATTGTTGCATGCACCAGAACACAGGGAGGAGTTTATTATGCTATACAGTGCGTTCCAGCAGCTAATCGCGCTGGAACGCACTGTATGTGGTGTGAACAAGCCCTTAGAACTGGCCAGAGAAAGAGAGGTGAGATGCTGTGCATCCACACTGGCCACTCTGTGCACCCACCCACATCGCCACCCACTCTGTCCACCCACCCACTCTGCTCATACCGTGCACCCACTTTGTAAACTCACTTTTCCTGGCTTCACTGGTGTAACTGTTATTTTAAGTTATATTTACTCTTCCACACCAAAGAAATGAGGGACAGTGGGTTATATTGCACTGTGTAATCCTTCTTTGGTGCGGCAGTGCAATAACAACTTAAAATACTGTTGCCATATCAGTGAAGCAGGGGAAAGTGGGGTTACAAATTATAAACCCCAGTGGTATTTTACTTTATAATTATAACCCCCCTTGTGCATTTGTAAATCCAAATTTCCCAGCTTTATTGAAGGCACGATTAAAGAATTGGCCCTTGTTACACAGGACGTTCTGGCATTCCTGCAGCAGAAAAATATAGATTCTTGTGACAGGAATGTCAGGTGTCCCACTTAGATATGGCCTCTGAAGTTAATGACCGGGTGACAACGGCCATATCTGCAAGTGGCAGTCCACACGTAATGTACATGATATGATTAAATGCAGTTTTGAATAGATCACCGTCTCTGGGCACACGTACCCTGCGTTCAGGGACAGTGATCTATTGCAAACTGCATATTATATAATAATGATAATATATGCTGTAGTTCAAGCAGGTTGGGGGGGCCCTATACAAAATTTTGCTATGGGGCCCAGGGATTTCTAGTTACGCCCCTGCTTGCAATGCAGACTTGCTGTAATCGTTCAACAAAATTGTGAATCTTGACAAGTCTGCAATGGTTTCGCAAGTCATTTTCAAACTTGCAGCTCAATTGCTTGCTATCTGGGAACTTGGTCAATGCACAGGGAGCGCAGCCCTGCTCTGAGCATAGAGCAGCACAACCGGCTGTATGCATGTGAGAGCTATATATAGATGTAGCAGTTCACCGTTAAAGCCCACCAGTCATGCTGCTTCATATATGCTGCCAGGAGGGTGCTAAAGTCTTATAATCAGCATGACAGCAAAGGTAACCAGGGTCTTCATAAACAGCGCACACATTCTTCTCAGAACAGCTTCCCTGTTACCAAGAGTAAAATTGCTATAGAACTATCTGATCCGATGTATAGCTGATGCAACCAGTAAACACCCTCAAATTCTCCCATCCCCCAGTACTGAGCCCAATCTCCAGCACTGTGTACCTGACTCGGCCTCACAGAGCTCACTGTCAACTTCCTGCTCGCATGCCTCCATGTGTGTTGTATGAGAAGCCGTGCCGAAAGCTCCGCCCCATGTATTGGGTAGGAGCAGACGTACCGATAGCTCCGCCCCCACCCCAATGTATTGCGTAGGAATAGCCGTCCGTGCCAATAGCTCCGCCGCACTGCCTCATTGTGTTAGTTGGGATCAGGCATGCCCATAATCCCGGTGTAATATCATGGATCATGACCGCGGTGGTATGTGGGACTGATGACGTAGTCCCACATTCTATCGTACCCCGCCCTAACTCCGCCCACTTTCACAGCGGCGGTGGTATGTGGGACCGCGTCATGAGTCCCACATTCAACCCTGTGTCTGTCGGCTGTAGCAGGGCAGATCTGCCTATGCCGGGAACTACTGCAATCGTAAAATTATATATATATATATATAACAAATCAATCTCTTTAACTCACCTCATAGTTCTCCTTTAAAATAAATAAACGTATATATTTAACAAATTAATCTCTTTTAAAATAAATACACGTTTATGTTTATGAAATGAATCACTTTTTTAAATGAAATGTTTATGAAATGAATAGCTTTTTTAAATGAAAACAAATCTATTTTTATAAAAAAATGTATATATCAGAGGAGGTCAGAGAAGGTGGAGAGCCATACATCAGAGGAGGTCAGAGAAGGTGGAGAGCCGTACATCAGAGGAGATCACAGGCGGTGGAGAGCCATACATCAGAGGAGGTCAGAGAAGGTCCAGAGTTTTACATCTGAGGAGGTCAGAGAAGGTCCAGAGTCGTACATCAGAGGAGGTCAGAGACGGTGGAGAGCCGTACATCAGAGGAGGTCAGAGAAGGTCCAGAGCCGCACATCGGAGGAGGTCAGAGAAGGTGGAGAGCAGTACATCAGAGAAGGTCAAAAATGGTACATCGGAGGAGGTCAGAGAAGGTGGAGAGCCGTACATCAGAGGAGATCACAGAAGGTGGAGAGCCGTACATCAGAGGAGGTCAGAGAAGGTCCAGAGTCGTACATAAGAGGAGGTCAGAGAAGGTGGAGAGCTGTACATCAGAGGAAGTCAGAGAAGGTCCAGAGTCATACATCAGAGGAGGTAAGAAAAGGTCCAGAGTCGTACATCAGAGGAGGTCAGAGAAGGTGGAGAGCCGTACATCAGAGGAGATCAGAGGAGGTCCAGAGTCGTACATCAGAGGAGGTCAGAGAAGGTCCAGAGCCGTACATCAGAGGAGGTCAGAGAAGGTTCAGAGCCGCACATCAGAGGTGGTCAGAGAAGGTTCAGAGCCGTACATCAGAGGAGGTCAGAGACACGGTAGCAGACCGTACCAATCAACCACTGGATCACCAGGGACTGACGTGCAGCCTCACAGCCTCCTCCGTGCAACAAGGTAAGCAGGAGAGGTGGCTCTGAATTGTATTTTATAGATAGATAGATAGATAGATGTGTGTGTGTGTGTGTGTATGGTGGGGTAGGGGTGTATTATTTTATATGTACAGGGGTTGTATTTTTTTTATTTTTTTATGGTGGTGGGGGGGTTGCCCCCTGGACCCTGTTCCTTCACCGCTACTTCAGTCACCCTCATACTCTATCCTACACTCTCTTACTCACATTTTCAATCTCTCACTCTCTACTGGAATATTTCCCTCCCCTCTGAAGCATGCCCTGGTCACCCCAATACCCAAAAACCCCTCAATGGACCTTACCGACCACAATAATCTCAGACCAATCTCCTTACTCCCATTCCCAATCCAAACTCCTAGAACGCCTCATCTACAGCCGCCTATGTCGCCACCTCGCTGATCACAACCTTCTTGACCCCTTACAGTCCGGCTTTCGCCCCCAACACTCCACTGAAACCGCCCACCTAAAACTCACTAATGACCAAATAACAGCTAAAAGAAAGGCCACTATTCCCTACTCTGACCACCCGCTACTCTTCACTCTGACCCTCCGCTGCTCCTTACCCTGACCACACGCTACTCCTTACTCTTGCTATTAGATCTTTCTGCTGCTTTTGATACTGTTGAACCACCTGCTGCTCCTCAAAAAACTCACTTGGGCTACAAGACTCTGCTTTCTCGTGGTTCTCCTCTAACCCATTTAAGCGCTCCTTTAGTGTCACCTACAAATCTAACTCCTCCCCCCCTCTTACTCTTTCTGTAGGGGCCCCCCAAGGCTCTGTTCTTGGACCCCCTTCTCTTCTCTATCTACATCTCCTCTCTTGGTCAGTTAATAACCTCACATGGCTTCCAATACCATGCCGATGACACTCAAATCTATCTATCTATCTATCTATCTATCTATCTATCTATCTATCTATCTATCTATCAAATTTCTACTCCACAACTCTGTGTCCTCTCGTGTCACTAATCTACTAACTGACATATCAGCCTGGATGTGGCAACGTTTCTAAAAACTCAA
>NW_017307767.1:317385-319556 GCF_000935625.1 Nanorana parkeri
CCGTGCACCTTCCCCCAACTTTTCCCTTGTGATTGATAACACAACTATCCCCCCTCCCCCCATGCCAAGGTCCTACGTGTCATCCTTGACTCGGACCTCACCTTTCTTCCCCACATCCAATCGCTATCCAAATCCTGCCGCCTTCACCTTCCGCAAAACTACTCACACACTCCCTTGTTATCTCTCGTCTTGACTATTGCAACTCCCTCCTCATTGGCCTACCTCACACAGACTCCTCCCCTTTCAGTCTATCATGAATGCAGCTGCTAGGCTCATTCACCTAACCAACCGCTCAGCGTCTGCAAACCCCCCCTCTGTCAGTCCCTCCACTGGCTTCAAATAGCCAAAAGGATAAAATTAAAAATAATAACAATGACTTACAAAGCCATCCACAACTCTGCCCCCGGATATATCGCATACATGGTCTCAAAGTATCACCCTAACCGTCGGCTCCGCTCATCCCAAAACCTCCTGCTTTCCAGCTCCCTTGTCAACTCCTCCCATGCTCGCCTCCAGGACTTCTCTAGAGTCTCTCCCATCTTCTGGAATTGTTTACCCCAACCTGTCCGTCTGTCGCCCACCTTGACTGCCTTTAGGCGTTCCCTAAAGACTCATCTCTTCAGGGAAGCCTATCCCACCTCAACCTAACCGCTCAACCTCCACGTTCTCAAACAATTCATCCCCACACAGTTCCCTCCTCATGTATCACTTCCCCCTCCCTTTTAGATTGTAAGTGTCAGGAGTGCCAATGGTTTGGCAGAAGAACGAAGTGGAACTCACTGGCAGGAAATGGCCTGAAGCGTCCGAAGGCAGAGGTACAAAAGGGTTAATCCAAAGAGAAATCAAGTCCAATCCGAGTCGAGGCAGGCAGCAAAGGTTCAGGGGCGAAAGGCAGTCCAAGGTCGGCAACAGCAGGTCCAGATAAAGGGGGTCAGGAAACAAAGCAAGGCACATGTACAGGGAGCTAGGAAATCACACCACAGGATGAGATAACTCAGCAACAAGCCAGAGCTCTGGCCAGGTTTTTATAGCCAGGGGGTGTAAGTCCGCCCCCCTGTCACCGAAGCAACTATGAGGCTTCTCTCCACGAGAGCCAATGGCAGACGAGAGGTGGTATGGGTGTGTACGGGAACCTCCCCAGCTAGGTCCACACCTGAGGCCCAAACAGGTGCAGGCACGCTATGCACGTGCTCCTGGGGATGCGCGCGCAGCCTGCGTACTGCGCATGCGCACCCACCGCACGACTCGCGCATGCGCACCTGCAACCCGGGCACCAGTGGTTCTGCCAGGCTGGAGGGAGACCCACACCATACCCGCTGACCCCGTGGGGAGGAGACACTGTTGGCGCTCTATAAATCCCGTATAATAATAATAAAGGCGTCACCAGGGCATGCTTTAGAGGGGAAAGAAAGATGCCAGTAGAGAGAGAAAGATTGAAAATGTGAGTAAGACAGTGTAGGATAGAGTAAGAGGGTGACCGAAGTAGTGGTGAGGGAACAGGGTCCAGGGGGCAAGTGGTGAGGTGCGTGTCAGAGAGAAGGGTTATCCCATGGATCGTTGAGTTGTAAGCGCAACGAATTAAGAAGAAGGAGAACAAGGCAATCCTTATAGCGCCAAAGAGAGGCTGGTGTGCTCTGGGCTCTGAGGTGGCCTTGTGGGGTGTAAGGAGACTGTGCGGGGTGTCAGGAGGCCGTGTGGAGGCTTGTGGGGCTGAGGCTCTGCAGGGTCTATGGTGGGCTTTACGGGGTCTCACTAAGGGACATCATCAGTCATCATCAGTGGTGCTGAACCTATGGCAATTGTGCCAGGGAAGGGACGCGGGGCCCTCTCGGCTGCCACGCGAGCCCAGGGTTAGCAACCACCTCTTAAAATAGATCCGATCGTCCCAGGGTCACCTTGATACACGATATCAGGCAGCGGTGGCAGCCTACAAACAGGCATCTTAGATGTAATGAGGCGATCCGGGATGGTCAGATCTATGTCGCACAGCCCGCCCCAGAGCCGCACAGCCCCCCCTGAGAGCAGAAAAGCCACCCTGAGAGCAGAACAGCCCCCAGTTTGGGCACACGGGCTCCAAAAGGTTTGCCATCACTGGTCTAGGTGGTGTCTCATGCTTCGTGGTGGCAGAAATAAATATATATATATTTATCTCTCTCTCTTCTCACACTCTT
>NW_017307767.1:320033-357276 GCF_000935625.1 Nanorana parkeri
TATATATATATATATATATCGAGAGAGAGAGATAGAGAGATACACTAAATTGCCAAAAGTATTGGGCCCCTACCCCTCCAAATCATGTGATTCAGGTGTTCCAATCCCCTCCATGGCCTCAGGTGTATAGGATGAGGCACCTCAGCAAGCAGACACTTATACAGACATTGGTGAGAGAATGGGTCGCTCTCAGGAGCTCAAGGAATACAAGCGTTGTACCGTGATAGGTTGTCACCTGTGCAATAAGTCCATCCGTGACATTTCCTGGCTACTAAATATTCCGCGGTCACCTGTTACTGGTATTATAACAAAGTGGAAGCAACTGGGAACAACAGCAACTCAGCCAGGAAGTGGTAGGCCACATAACATGACAGAGCGGGGTCAGCGCATGCTGAAGCGCACAGTGCGCAGAAGTCGCCAACCGTTTGCAGAGTCAATAGCAACAGAGCTCCAAACTCAATGTGGCTTCCAGATTGGCACAACAACAGTGCGTAGAGAGCTTCATGTGATGGGTTTCCATGGCCGAGCAGCTGGATCCAAGCCTTACATCACCAAGTGCAATGCAAAGTGTGGGATGCCGTGGTGTAAAGCACGCCGCCACTGGACTCTAGAGAAGTGGAGACGTGTTCTCTGGAGTGACCAATCACGCTTCTTTGTCTGGTGATGGGCATGTCTGGGTTTGGGGGGGAGGAACTTGACTGTCCTGCACAGAGTCCTGACCTCAACCCCATAGAACACCTTTGGGATGAATTAGAGCGGAGACTGCGAGCCCGGCCTTCTCGTCCAACGTCCTCACAAATGGTCCAACATTCCCATAGACACACTCCTAAACCTTGTGGACGTCTTCCCAGAAGAGTTGAAGCTATTATAGCGGCAAAGGGCGGAGCCAACCCAATACTGAACCCTATGGACTAAGACTGGGATGACATTAAAGTTCATGTGCGTGTAAAGGCAGGCGTCCCAATACGTTTGGCAATATACTGTATATATACTGTATATACAGTGGCAGACCTAGGGAACAAAGGGTGGTGGGGAAGGCTGCAGAAAAACGTGTGTGTGTCCATCTCAGACAGCGCGCCCGTGTACTCAGGTGGCTGTTTGCTGGGTTCTCACGGCCGAGGCCCAAGGCTGCCCCTTGGGGTGCCTGCTGGCATTTTTATTCTGGCCTCCCTCCTCAGTATCCGGCGGACGGCGGGTCCACCCATTTCTATGCCCCGGGAGTGTCAGATGACACTCCCGACGCAGAGATGAGGGGGCCCGCTGGATGCCGGATACCAATGTGATCATCGGACACTCCCGGCGCAGAGATGGGGGGCCTGCCGGATTACGATCCAATGCTATCCGGCGGCCGGACACTGGCGGGCCCCCCCATCTCTGCCTCTGGGCTGTGTTACATTGGATACTGTGCCCCCCTTTAGGCTCAGGCACCTGGGAGATGTTACTATTTATTTAAGGGAAATGTTTGTGTTCGTTAGGTTTCTTCCTGGTTTAATGTTTCTGATTCCCCGCCCTTGCTGTGAGCGACTGTGACCCGCATGCGCAGTAGCTAACAGTGAAGAATGTTAGGAATGTCAAGATTGTGAAAGAACGCAGTCGGCTATGTAAAAAATGTCCTCGCGCATGCGCCTTCACACAATCCCATGGCCGGAAGTGACGCGGTCCCACATTCCACCGCGGTCCCAATCGATGATATTACACCGCCCAATGTGTTGTTTAGTTTCATCTGTGTCGATAGCTCCGCCCCTCTGACGCTATGTTTGGTAGATTCATACGTGTCATAGCTCCGCTATTTTCGGGAAGAATTATTTGTGTCGTAGCTCCGCCCCTCTACCTCTATGTTGGCTGGAGTCATCCGTTCTGATGGCTCCGCTCCTCTGCCTTTTGTTCGGTAGATTCACGGGTGCTGATAGCCCCGCCTCTATGTTAGGTAGGATGATCTGTGCTCTCCGCTGTGCTCAGTGTACGGTCATGAGAGATGACGCTGATGATCAGATGTCTCTGGAAGAGACCGACCCAAGTCTGACATATTTGATGATGCAGAAGTTAGCTCCGTATTTGGCCAGCTTCTTATTCGCCTGCTGAAGATAGCTTCTTATTCGGTCAGCTTCTTATTCAAATGCAGAAGTTAACTTCCTTTTCAGCCAGATTCTTATTCAGGTTTCCTTCTTCATGAAAGTGATTATTTACTAAACAACCGTCTGCAAAGTGTATACTATATTTATTTTGACATTTGACAACAATCGGGAGCTTCCTAACTGCAATGTATTTCAATGGGAAACTGTGAGCGCTTGTTCACACCAAATCCGGACCAGATCTTCATGGGTTTCTGCACATGCAGTACAATGTGTTATGACGTTATGAATGTTTTTTGCCTTTTTCTAAATATTTTAATTTTTTTTAGCCTAAAATGGGCTTTCAGGGCGTTTGTATGCGTTTTTGTTGTGTTTGCATGCATTTTGGTGCATTCCAGAGCAGAAAAAATAGGTCATGCTGCTGTTTTTCCACATGCTCTGGAACTGAACCCTTTGGTGTGAACTAGAGCCCAAAATACCATTGGAATACATTAGAGGTGCACCGAAATGTAAATTTTAAAACTGAAATTAAAAAAATTGTCAGGCCGAAACCGATACCGAAAATGTTTTTTATTTTCAATTTTTTTATATTTATTTTTATTTATTAATTTATTTTTTATTAAATATTTTTTTTTTTTACTTTACTTTTAGGGGCTTCTGGGAAATATTGGGGGTCTAAACAGATCCCTGATATTTCCCTTTTAAAATAGAAAAAGAGATTGAGGACACAGAGTCCTCAATCTCTTTTTCTGTATCCCTGTTATCAATGAACAGGAATCCTCTATGAGTGCTCCTGTTCATTGATAACATGTGGACAGAGTATATTTACTATAACTACAATCATGAATGGAAAGGAGGTGATGTAGATCACTCCCATTCATTCACAATTGAGGATATAGTCAACATACCATGTCCTCAATTATGTACAAGCACTCAGGGATCACTGAACCCTGAGTGTTTGTACCTTGCTCTCCTCTCTGGCACGCTGTCACAGGAGGCTTAGCGAGCGGAGCAGCGAGGAGAGCTCAGTCTCCTATGACAGCGCGTCCTGTCTCCACCCACACATCGCTCTGCCGGACTGTGATAGTCGGCTGAGCGGTGTGGGAGGAGAGACGCCGGCCGCTCACAGCGCTCTCCTCCCGCAGCGCTCGGCCGACTATCACAGTTTCCTCTCCGCTGGGACACAGAGCAGCACCCAGCGGGGAGGAAAGAAAGGATGAATGCGCCGATGTATCGGCAGGAAAATGGCACTTTCGGCATTATAATAAAAGTGCCATTTTCGGCCCATATGGTTCGGCAGCCGATATATCGGTGCATCCCTAGAATACATTGGATGCATCTTTGATGCTTTCTGAAACTGCTCTGCACTTGGTGTGAATAAGCCCTGAATAAGTAACCAAGCCATTCCTCTATGAAAACCATCTTGGCTCACCAAAATTTGGCTTGTTTTTTTTAACCAATTGGGCATCCCTCTGTAGGAAAAAGATCAGTTTGGCCTGAGCCAGTTCTTAGGCCCCGTTCACACAAGGGTGGTTTCTGTGTGAATTTATAAAGGAGTGGTTTTGGGCGTTTTTTAATTGCGTTTCAGGGAGCTTTTCGGGCAGAAGGCGGTTCAGATCATGCATAGCCGCGCGGTCGCATGAATGGTCCCCATAGTAATGCATGGGATCGTTCATGGCGGTTCAGCGTGGCCAAACCGCCCTGGCGTGAAAGTGGTCTTATTGCTCATACAATATGGCACCAAACTTGTCACCCTGACAGCCATGCATTTCAATCAGAAATTCTGAATAAGTAACCAAGCTTTTCTTCTACGGAAATCATTTTGGCTCACCCAAATTTGGCTTGTTTTATAATAATTGGGCATCACTTTACATGTGAAGTTTAATTTGGCTTGAGCCAAGTGATAGTGTTTATAAAATATGGCACCCCGGCAGCCATGCATTTCAATGGGAAATTCTGAATAAGTAACCAAGATATTCCTCTATGAAAACCATTGCGGCTAACCGAAATCTGGCTTATTTTTTAGTAATTGGGCATCCCTCTATATGAAAAAGTTCAAGTTGCCTTGGGCCAGGTCTTATTGCTCATAAAATATGGCACCAAACTTGTCACTCTGACAGCCATGGGAAATTCTGAATAAGTAACCAACCTATTCCTCTACCAAAGCCATCTTGGCTAACCTACATTTGGCTTGATTTTTTACTAATTGGGCATCCCTCTATATGACAAAGTTCAAGTTGCCCTGAGCCAAATGAGATTGCTCATAAATTATGACACCAAACTTTGCACCCTGACAGCCATGCATTTCAATCAGAAAGTCTGAATAAGTAACCAAGCTTTTCTTCTACGGAAATCATCTTGGCTCACCCAAATTTGGCTTATTTTGTAATAATTGGGCATCACTTTATATGAACAAGTTCAATTTGCCCTGAGCCAAGTGATATTGCTCATAACATACGGCAACAAACTTGGCACCCTGATAGCCATGCATTTCAATTGGAAATTCTGAGTAAGTAACCAACCTATTCCTCTATCAAAACCATCTTAGCTTCCCTGTTTCATTGCTTATGGTCCTGCCCTTTAATGCAGTCCTTTTGGGAACGGGTTTTCAAACTTGTTGCATCTGTTGTGGTTCAGAGGATCCCCTTGGATGCCCTTTTGCTATTGTTTAGTTATTGAGATGCTTCTACCACCTCCTCTATTAAATTGAGTAAATTTGACAAAGAATGGATTTGCAACTCCCTTTTAGTGGCTACACGATGCATTATGAGGGAATGGCTTTCTCCTCATCCCCCTACCATCCAAAGACTAACAGGGCTTTTCACAAAAGGGTGAAGGGTTTGGAGAAGGCAGGAGAAGTGAACAATCTAGGACAAAATAGCTAATTTGGAACAATTCTCCAATTAAGCTCACTTTCCAGTTCAGCTATGTTGTCCTAGATTGTTCACTTCTTCTGCCTTTTCCAAACTCTTCACCCTTTTGTGAAAAACCCTGTACAAGATGACCTCTTACATTTGCTGCATTTAGACAAATTAGACGCTGGAATGCATTTGGAAGAAAAGAATAAGGTAGACACATTTTTCAACAGATGGATACCATTTATAAACTATATTTTTACCTCCTTTGAAAGAGAGAAATTTCTGCCCCCCTTTCAATTCACAACATGCTATATTCTGGCAAATCTGAGGGGTACATTGTGAATTGCACTTGGGTTGCAAGAGGGTCTTTAGAACAATATTCTGTGATTAGAATGCCTATCTTTCCCTATCATTATTATACACCAGGGAGCAATGTTTATATTTTCAATATTGGTTTTATCTTGAAGAGGTATTGTAGCATTCGCCAATTTTATTTTGTTTTCTTTTCCATATTTGGATTGTGTATTGCTTATGCTGTTTTTTTTTTCTTTTATTATGCTGATTTACGCACTTATTGTACTTTACAGAAAATGTTTTATATCATTGCCCATTGTAAAACAAAACCTGATAATGTGTTATTTTATACTGACAAAATTACAATAAAAAATTTTATTATAAAAAAAAACTAGCTCACCCAAATTTGGTTTGTGTTATACTAATCGGCTATCCTTGCATTGGAATAAGAGGGACCTAAATGAGTCAAATTATATTGATAATCTTATGGCTTGATGCATGTTTCATGTTTCACTTCATCAGGGGAAAAACCAAACGAAAGGGGAAATGTGTGCTGGGCCTTTTAACACTTTGTTTTTCCATTATTCCTTTTGCCCGTGTTTATTATTGAATATTTCAGTATTGGACAGGGATATTAGGTAGGGATGTCCCGATACTAGTAGTAGTACTTGTACACGTGAAAATGCACCAATACTAAAAGCCAATACCTGCCCTTTAAATTTGTAAACCAGATCGGCTGCCAGAGGTCTCCACATAGCTCTCTTTGACAGTGCCTGCCTGGTCCCACATTTCCTCCTTCCCAGCCCCGGGAACACCTCAGGACAGCCCCGCACCACACATACAGCCCCGGAGCTGGCATAAGACAGGAACCCGCCCACTCAGCCCAGCTCCCTCCTGTTCAGGCCAGAGACCTGGAGAGACCCACATGCAGCCCTGGTGAGATCTGCACGCAGCCTGGTGAGATCTGTATTCAGCTCTGGTGAGATATGTACGCAGCCTGGTGAGATCTGTACGCAGCTCTGGCGAGATCTGTATTCAGCTCTGGTGATATGTGTACAAAGCCTGGTAGGATCTGTATGCAGCCCTGGTGAGATCTGTTTACAGTCCTGGTGAGATCTGTACACAGCCCTGGTGAGACCTGAACGCAGACTTTGATGCCATTTAATTATCAATATAATTTGGCTCATTTCAATCCCTCTTTTTCAAATACATCGATAGTCAATTGCTAAATCACAAGCCAAATTTGGGTGAGCCTAGATGCTCTTTGTAGAGGGATAGGCTGGTTACTAATTCAGAAATTCCCTTTGAAATGCATGGCTGTCAGGGTGACAATTTTGGTTCCATATTGTATGTGCAATAAGACCTGGCTCAGGGCAAATTGAATTTTTTCATATAGAAGGATGAATAATTAGTAAAAAACACACCAAATTTGGGTGAGCCAAGATGGTTTTCGTAGAGAAAAAGCGTGGTTACTTAGAAATTCTCATTGAAATGCATAGCTGTCAGGGTGCCAAGTTTGGTGCCATCATTTATGAGCAATCTAATTTGGCTCAGGGCAAATTTAACTTTTTAATATAGAGGGATGGCCAATTATTAAAAAGAAGCCAAATTTGGGTGAGCCGAGATGGTTTTCATAGAGGTATAGCTTGGTTACATATTCAGAATTTTTCATTGACATGCATGGCTGTCAGGGTGCCAAGTCTGGTGCCATATTGTATGAGCAGTAAGACTTGGCTCAGGCCAAAATTGAACTTTTTCATATAGAAAAATGCCCAATTGGTAAAAAACAAGTCAAATTTGGGTGAGCCAAGATGGTTTTGGTAGAGAAATAACTTGGTTACTTATTCAAAATATGTTATGAGCAATCTCATTTGGCTCAGGGCAAATTGAACTTTGTCATATGGAGAGATGCCCAATTAGTACAAAGCATGCCACCTTTGGGCGAGCCAACATGGTTTTGGTATAAGAATGCCTTGGCTCCTTATTCAGATTTTCCGTTGAAGTACATTGCAGTTAGGAAGCTCGGATGATTGCAACATTTCAAAATTAATATAGTATAAACTTTGCAGAAGGTTGTTTAGTAAATAATCACTTTCATGAATAAGAAGTAAACCTGAATAAGAATCTGGCTGAAAAGGAAGCTAACTTCTGCATTTGAATAAGAAGCTGACCGCATAAGGATCTAACTTCAGCATCATCATATTAGTCTCTAAAAATGGTCTACAGAACAAAAGGACATTTGAAATAAACCTTACTGTCTAAGAAAAGGTGAGGGTGCTGCCACTTTACAATACAGTGGGGGGAATGTAATAAACTCTTTAACCCCTTCATGACTGAGCTTGTTTTTAGTTTCTGTTCATTAATGACTGACACACTTTCTACAGTTTTGCTGTGGGATTCTTCCACGGCAGTGATATACTTTCTTACTTAGCGCACCCACACATTATATATTGTTTTTAGAGGACAGATAGGTACACATATGTGATATAAACATATAGTCCTAACGCCTCACTTAGGACGAATATATATAAAAAAATGAGGAGAAAACTTAAACAAAACACTTTTCCCCAGTTTTGAGTATTAATATTTTTTAGCACAGCTAAAAAAAATGCATTAAAATAAATTCTATGGAAACAATTTACATGCTTAGGATTTCAGAAATGTTCTGTACTTCTCAGCCTAAAACTAAAAGCTAACATTTTATTTTATTTCTCTAAACACTAATAGTGGTTAGGTGGCCTACAATGTCACTGTCACTAACTGTCACACTTAGTGATAGTGACATACTTTGAACATCACTGTGAGGAAGGGGTTAAATAAAACAAATAGCCCCTTACGGTGAAAAATCTGCACCTCAGCTACAGATTTTCATTGCAATGGGTTAATTTAAAAAAAATAATAGTATAAAATATATTTGTACAAATAGTTTTTATTTTGTTCATTTTTTTTTTTTTTACAGTTTTTTGTTATGCTTACACTTTTTTCTTTTGCACATTTTTTTGTCAATTATATCAAGCAGTCACTATGACTGCTTGAAAATGTCATAATTTTTATAATTTTGGTTATTATTAGGCTGCTCCAAGCTAATAATAAGCCAATAATAGCCTTAGTGACACTGAGTCTGACATGCTCATTCTGCAGCATGTTAGATTCAGATGTCGCTAAAGACTTCTGATCATTCCCTGAACGATCAGAAGTCTGATACAATGGGGTTGATTTACTAACCTTATAAACACACCACGAACGTGTATACACCTCTGCAGTGTGTTCCCTCCCAGCATGATCTATGGGTGGAATCTAAACACCTTTGTAATGTGTACACACCCAGCAGGTGTGTTGTGCAAAGCCCTGAATGAATTCCAAGGTGATGTTGGGTAAATTAGCTCTATGTTGTGTTGCTTGCGTTGATGAATGCAAGGAATGTAAATGCATGAGCTAACCATTTTTGTCTAAACTGTGAAGCAGCACGGAGGGCTTGGCAGCGAAAGGGTTAAAAGGTCCTGCACAAAATTCAAAAAAGCCCTGTCATCAGTTTCTGTATTTTTACCAACACTTGCCACAGATTCAACTAGGCTTAGCTAGCAAAGCCATGATTAGGAGGTCAGCCCTGAATCCAGCACCTTTAATACAACTGTGTTACTAGGTAAAAAACCTGGGGACATCCTAATACATTTAAAGTGACACTAAACTCAAGCTAAATCTTAAAAATACATACAAGTACCTTAACCATTAACAAAAATGTATCTTGTTTTTGTGTCACTCGGCTGTAAGTCCTCAAATCATCTCTGAATTGGTGCTGACATTTTCCTTCCTTCTGGGGGGTGGCTACTTTTGTTCCCCATGGTTCCTGTGTGTGTTGTAAAGTAACCATCACTCTAAGCTCACTTCTGTGATGGTCTACAATCTCTTGTTTAGTTTGCAAATTTGTATTGAGATTGTAGTCCATCACAGAAGCAAGCTTGGATCGCTGACTACTTTACAACACACAAAGGGACCATGGGGAACAAAAGTAGTCACTCTCCAGAAGGAAGGACCCATTTCTATACTTTACTTTCTATGGTTTGAGAAGTTGAAAATTTAGGTTATGGAAAGGTTTAAGGCAATTGATTACCGTAAACCTTTGATTGATTGATTGCCTTAGGCACTTTTTACCCATTAAGTTACATTAAGCCATTTTCACATTAAATGATTTAGGATGTCCCAGAACCTGCATCAATACCTCCTCTTTCTGCTGATACTCTACTGATTTTCAGAGGAAACCCCTGCTGACGACTCTTCTGCATCGAGCACACATCTGCCTGTGTCCGATGCCTGGCCCCCTGCTGCACACCGTGGTTTGTTCCATTGGCCGCTGTCACAACTGTGTCTTGCAGTGATAATGGGTTGGGTTGAATAAACCACCTAGCTTAGCAGGGGACGCGGACACATGACACTCCTGGAAGTGATGGATGTATTTGATTTTTCAACAAGACAGGATCAATTTATACTTCTGTCAGTGACCCAGCTGGAGAGATTTCCCCTCATATCCTGTCCCTGTAAATGCTGTACAAGGTGGGAGGTGCAGATGTCACTGTTATAGTTCCTTTTCTTTAGTAAGCAGCCACAGTCTTAGTGGAAAAGCCTGTCCCCTGGCACCCTTCCTTTCTGTGTTGAAGCAGTGAACGTCTTTTCTATGTAGACTGTGGCTGCTTCAGAAAGAAAATGAACTGTACAGTGACTGGTATTGATCTGGTGCAGAAAAACGTCACCACAAGCGCACACAGAAAACAATTGTTCTCTACGTGCCCCATTTACACCACATCACTTGCGTCATGTGCGGCGGGAAAAAATGCAGAGGCATGCCTCATGTGGTGGCAGATGGGACTCATAGAGGGGGATTTATCAAAACTGGAGCAAAGAGAATCTGGAGCAGTTGCCCATAGTAACCAATCAGCTTCTAGCTTTCATTTCCAAAGCTGATTGTTTACTATGGGAAACTGCTCCAGATTCTGTATGCTTCAGTTTTGATAAATTTCCCCCACAGTCTTTTCATTCACAGATCGGAGCTTGCACATCCATTCCGAGTTCCAATCAATACAGAATTCTGCAGGTAGAATGGTAAGAAGGGGTGCTTAAAGGTGGGTGTAATATAAAATATGTTCAAAAAGGTGGAGCATTCCTTTAAAGTAATTTCACACAATCCTCAGGTAGAAAATCTCCCAGTTTGATTTGGGATTATGACCCCCACAAATAACAGTCACTTGACCTCCAATGGAGATAAAATCAAGGTAAATAGAGGCAGTTTCCTACGCCATTGTGGAACACAGAAAACCTGTCATAGCGTCACACAAGGCAAAATGCCACATAGCACCCTGAGGACCCATTATATTAGCCTGTCTGCTAAAACGGAGCTGCCACTGTTTAAAATATTTTAAAACTTTATTGGTAGTGTACAATGTGTACACTCCATTCAAGTTTTTGAAGCATCTGCATTTTTCAGCAGTCCAGCGCACTACCCACCACACCTGCATTGTGGTGTGAACAGGGCAGATATAAAACAATTGTTCTTGTGCAGAAAAACGCAGGTCACCACTATAGTTTGAACGACCCCTAATGATCCTGCCTGCTCCATGGGTCTGCAAGACTATTGGGTATGAGGCTACATAGTTACATAGTTACATAGTATTTGAGGTTGAATAAAGACACATGTCCATCAAGTCCAACCTATTGTGTGTGTGTGTGTGTGTGTAAAGATCCCCGAGTCATCTCGTTTTTAGGAGTACTTGTACCCCTGTATATTACCGTTTCTCAGGAAATCGTCAGCTAACATCCCACAATGCAATTCTTGATTTCTGAGCAATGTATTGACATGCTCAAACAATGTAATGTGAAGTTATGCCAAGCCAT
This sequence comes from Nanorana parkeri, assembly GCF_000935625.1. Taxonomy (NCBI): domain Eukaryota; kingdom Metazoa; phylum Chordata; class Amphibia; order Anura; family Dicroglossidae; genus Nanorana; species Nanorana parkeri. The sequence goes on from NW_017307767.1 coordinate 331,144, forward strand.
ATGCAAATATGGATTTCTAGAAAATTAAGATTTTGCATAGAAATTTTGGGGGGTTGTAGCAGTAGAAAGTGCCAGCTAACAGGAGCTCTACAAGTCCTAGGTGTCACTAGGGTACCTGTTATACATCTGCAGGTCACTACCTTCGGTGCCCTGCACCTTATTTTCTTTAAAACCCAACTCCAAGCAAAATTCAAAATCAACAGGCATATTGGCAGTAATGTACCTCTTTCCTTTATGCCTCCTGCAAAACAATTTTAATGAGACGTACAGCAATATTCATGTATATTTATTAATCTGTGTTTTTAACATACGGAACTAAAGTTTATGGGGGGAATTTATCAAAACTAGAGCAGAGAAAATCTAGAGCAGTTGCCTATGGCAACCAATCAGATTCTCCCTTCAGTCTGTTCAGTTAAGCTTTGGAAATGAAAGGTGGATGCTGATTGGTTGCCATGCACATCTGCTCCAGATTTGGTCTGCTCCAGCTTTGATAACTCCCCCTCTATGTATTTTATGTTGATGTATTGTAGATGAATACACTCCATTTTTTTGTTTGAATAACTTTATAATTTTGGGGGGCAATTTAGGTAAAATTTTTTGTTTTAGTATACATATAAATCAACATTTATCATTTTGGAGGGGAGTTTGGAGTTTTGTGGCGACACCAAATAGTGGGTTCATTTTTTGTTGTGTATAAAATGTTACAGCCGTGAGTTCTACCAGTACAAGTTCACTTTGTTTAACATAGCATATCCATGTATGTCCAGAAAAATATAACTATGGTATACCTCCTCCTTATGAAAAGACGTAGAACATACATCAGTAGGGAAGAACATTTGTATCCATAAAGGTATAAAATGAATCTAAATTGTAATGGATTTTAACAGCAAGTGTCATTTGAAAATCATGCTACCATGCTCCCCAGGGAGACAACATTCACAGAATAATTGTACTTACTGTATATGGTGCATCTATGGAAGAAAAGATTGATGTGATAAATGGTCTTCTATAAAGCAGATTAGATTGTGTCAGTTGGACAGAATTGTTCAGAAACAAAGACACACCAGGCAGGGTTTGTTACCTCCCCAATAGACCTCCTTTGTAAAAAGATGAGTATGATGTGTTGTGCTCACTGTTTATGAACAAGTTTATTTACAATAAATGTTTTTTAGCCTTTGAGTGATTATAACATACTGTCTTGTGAAAAAGCAACTGTACCCCATGGAAATTGTTGACTTTTTCAACACATTCGAACAGGTAAACTTTACAACTTCATTTCTGATAAAGTTTATATACTTGAATAAAAACACAATCACAAAACATAAACACACAATCATTTATGTAACTAAAATATCAATAGATGGGATCATGCACTGTGCAAAAAGTAAGTGCACCCTTGCAGAAATGTAGACACATTCTTCTTCTTGAAGGCACATCTGCCCAAAAGTCTCTGACGTCGACTAAGTACAATTTTTGACCATTCTTCCATGCAAATTCCTCCAGTTGCAAGATATTTGTATGCTTCCTTGCATGAACTGCCCGTTGCAAATCCCCAACATTTCAATGGGATTGCAATCAGGGCTTAAACTAGGCTGACCTATAACCCTCCATATCAGGGGCGTAACTAGAAATCCCAGGGCCCCATAGCAACATTTTGTAAGGCACCCCCCCCCACAACGAAACCCCGCCCCATTTTAATAGAATTGTGCTGATCAGCACGTTTTTGAGCATTTTTAATTGCGTTTCAGCGCTGAAACATGACTAAAAACAGCCAAAAATGCTCTTTCAAAAATCGTGCGGAAAACCACGGTGAAACGCTTCCGTCCTGGTGTGAATGGCACCTGAATGAGGCCTAACACTTTACTTTAATACTGCCACACCAATGAGAGGCTGAGGAGAGGGGGATTATAAAAAAAATGAAGGAACGCTAAATTGTAAATAAGCGATTTATGTTATAAATGGTTTTTGCGATGTGTTGGTGTTTGTGTTGTGATAAAATGATACAGGCGTATATTTAATTACAACACAAGGTATCACAACGCACAACACACGGCAATGCGTCACACGGCAATGCGTCACAACGCACTGCAGCGCATGTGCCTGGCATACATCACAGTATGGTGCACGTGTATAATATGTGTGTGTGGGGGAGGGGGGTTGTGCTTTTTTTATTATTTACACATTTTTAATTTATTTTTTAATTACTATTTATTATTTTACTGTTGGGGGGGGGTTCAGCGAAATATTAGGGGTCTAAACAGACCCCTGACATTTCCCTTTTGAAATAGAAAAAGACATTGAGGACACAAAGTCCTCAATGTCTTTTTCTGCAGCCTCAGCACTCAGTACAGAGGCTTCCCATTCATTCACAAACTGCTGATAATAAGATATTTACTATCAAGCAGATTCTCAATGGTGAAAAGCCTCTGTACTGAGTGCTTCTATCGCTATGGTGGTAGTTACGCCACTGCTCCATATGTTAAATTTAATCATCTGTTTGGTGAATTTGCTTGTGGGTTTTGCATCCATTTCCAGCTCAACTTTAACTTTCAGACAGATGGCCTTGCATTCTCATCAAGAACACTTTGATAAAATGCAGAATTCATGACTGACTCAATGGGGGTGATTTACTAACCTAAACACACGCACGCACGCACCAGGTACGTGTGATTTTCACACCGCAAAACGTATTTATCAACCAAAAAGTCTCTAAAAGCATATTTCCACTAATACCATATATGGTATAACCATGCACATGATGCATATATAATGCTGCTTCACAGTTTAGACAAAAATGGTTAGCTCATGCATTTACATTCCTGCATTCATCAACGCAAGCAACACAACATAGAGGTACTTTACACAACATCACCTTGCAATTCATGCTTGGCTTTGCACAACCCACCTGCTGTGTGTGTACACACTACAACGGTGTTTAGATTCCACCCATAGATCATGCTGGGAGGGAACACACTACAGAGGTGTATACATGTTCGTGGTGTGTTTATAAGGTTAGTAAATCAACCCCAATGACTGCCTGCTGCCCAGGCCCTGATGCTGCAAAGCAAACCCTTTCCAAACATTTACACCACCATGCTTCACTATTGGTATGAGGTTCTTTTCCTCAAATGTCTTTGGTTTATGCTAAATAAATCCACTGTTATTGTGGCCAAACAACAATATCTTTGAATCATCAGTCCAAAGTACATTGAACCAGAACGCCTAATCTTTGTCTATATGTTCACTGGCAATCTGTAGTGTTGCTCTAATGTTCTTTTTGGGCAGCAAAGGATTTTCCCTGGCTCACCTTCATGATGACAGGAAAATAAGCTCATGCCATTGTGACTGAGAACTCTTATATGGATTGATGTGGTAAAAGGGAATATGGATACTTTCTATTTTCTTCTTTATAATATAAAAGTGTATCAAGGACTATTTTTGCTCTCTGCAGACTTCTCTGAGCTTTGGTAGTGGCAGAGTCGAGGCAGGGGGTTACATTTAAAAAGATCTGAAGTCAGCTACAACCAACTTGTATTGTTCTGTGATTTATCATTTATTGTCTAGGCCACACTGCTTTTGGACCGCACCCACCATGGCCATAAGGGGGCAATCCTATCCCTGTTACCATCCCTGTTGCTATAGCAAATGATATGCCATGGCAAAGGGGTATGTACAACATAAAAATGTAAATATTTTTTAGACGCAGCTTTTCAGAGATTGGTGAACCTCTGCCTATCTTTACGTCTGGGACACTCTGACTCTCTAAAACTCTCTTTTTATACCCAATCATGTTACTGACCTGTTGCCAATTAACCTAATTAGTTGCAAAATGTTTTTCCAGCTCTTCCTTGTTAGTACCACTTTGTCAGCTTTTTCTTGCCCTTTCCCAACTTTTTTGAGATGTGTTGCTGCCATCAATTTCAAAATTACCTTATTTTATTTTTTTATGCAACATTTGATATGTTTTCTATTTTCTATTGTGAATACAATATGGGTTTCTTAGACGTGGAAATCATTGCATTCTGTTTTTATGTAGATTATTACTATTATGTAGATGATGCAGATTTTAAACTTTTGCAGTTGTAGCATTTATCGTCAATGGCTGTGCCAGTGGTGGTGTTGACCCTATTTTCATTGCAAATAAGTAATTTTTGGTGGGATATATAATGGGAATTTAGGGATCTATGCCATTGCTATGGTGACAGAGGTATCAACTCCATTGCCATGGCAATAAATGGATTTTTGCTATGTCAACAGACATCTCTGCACTATTGTCATGGTGAATGGGGGAGCTTCTTATGTTGGCGTTGCAACTGCAGCTTCAGCACCTGTTGTAATGGCAAAAGAGATGTCAGTCCCACTGGTATTGTATTCATGGGATTTGAGCTGTTAGTACAGTGATAGAGAGAATGGTCCATGTTGCCACAGGAATGAATGTGAAGGCCCTTGGTGACAAAAAGATCAGGCATGTTGCTATGACAATAGAGGGATTAACACATCTTGACATTGAGGGAAGTGTTGGCGTCATTGCCATGTCAATGAAGTAATCTGCGCAGTTCACATGGGAAGAGCTGTACTGGTACCATGGCAACAGAGTTGATAGCAAGAGAAATCCTGGAGTTACCCCCAGAGGTGTCAATAGTGGATCCCAGGGCTCTTTCCAGAGAGCAGAGTTTTAACACACCTCCCGCTGGACAGGTAAGTATGAAGATTCTTTTTTCACAGGGTGCTTTTGCTTTCACTTTTTTTCAGAGGTGACAAAATCAGCATGTGAGAAAATACGTTAGCAGAACTTACCTTCAGTGAAAACTAGTGATGAGTGATCCAGGCTGGGTTCGGTTTGCAGGAGGTTTGTCGAACTTAGCAGGAAGTCTGCAAACATTGACCTCACCTCTATGAAATCTTTGGGAGAAAAAAATAGATATTTCTTTCTGCCCTTAACCTGGAATGCAGCCTGGGTGGCCAGAAAAGGGAGGGTAGCAAGCATTTGCGCCCCCCTCCCCTTTCTTCCAGAACATTAGACCACATGCCTGCCAACATGGGGGTGGGGGGGGGGTTAAATTGCAAAGGGAGCAGCAAAACTTTTCCACTTGCAAGGCACCTTGTCCTACTGTTGAGGAATAATGGTCTATGATATGTATGCTTACCAACTCCACCCCCCCCACCTTTTCCATGTTCCATGATAACCATGTGACCTGGTGTGGTGCATTCATACTTGCTGCCCTCTCTTTCCAGGCCACCAAGGCAGTATGTCTGGATAAGGGCATGGTAAGAATTTAAGTTGAACCACAATACATTTTTTTTCAAGCAACAGTTCACAAAAAACATTGTGTAGTTCCTCCAAAATTCCACCCACATCCTTATCCAGGTATGTAGCCTGGGTGGACAGAAAATGGAGGGCAGGGAGCATCCACCTCCCCTCACCCATTCCTGAACCATGCCAGACTCGACCAGATCCTCGACCAGATCAGCATGAACCCGAATCTCACACTTAGTCAAAACTAGGGTTGCACAGATACCAAGTACAGTACTTGGTACAAGTACGAGTACATGTACCGATACTTTTGAGCTCCAAGACTACACTAGAGAAAAATTCAAAAGTTAGGAGGCAGCTGTCATTTGTAAGGAGCACACAGAGCTCCTGGGATTTGTACATCTCTGTTTTAATGTACGATTTTGTTTTTATACATATAAATAAATTGATGCACAGATACCAGTTTTGCGAGTACGAGTACTGGTACTTGTCGAGTACTTACAAGTACTGATACGTTTTTTGTTTATTGTCATGTGACAGTTTTTCAGTGGTGGAGGGCCAGAGCCAGGTCCCAGCTGCAACCACTGCAACCCTGGTAGTTCTCATGAAAATGCCAAGTATCTGCACTGGTACTCGAAAAGTATCTGTGCATCCCTAGTCAAAGCCATATGTGAAAATGTATTGTACTGTAAATCCAGTAATATTGCAGCTAAAGTTATATAGAGAACGTGACCCTTCCACCATCTGAGCCTGTTTATTAGTGAGTGAAGGGGCCCATCACAGCAAAGGACCAGCAAACAGATTTATGGGGTAGAAAGGGATAAGGCCAAGTCAGCATTTGTTGTAGCTGGTTCACTTTAATTGTCTTTTTTATATATTTTTCTCATAAAGATGATTTCTCATTTTGTAGAAGCTTCTAATAGAAGATATATTCCTCTTTATTCATGCACCCCTTGATTACTACTGCAGCAACACTAAACCTATTCAATGGGTCACTGCTGTAGAGCTAGCATTTCACCCCTGAGTCAAGAGATAGCTGCTTCTTTCACAACCTTTTTTTTGCAAATGTGTTTTGTTCATTAAGGTTTTTGTTGCTCTTTGAAAAAAGATGTAGATACAAATTAAAAAAACAACCACTTTAATTTCTGTTTCACTAACAACATAGCAAATAGTTATCAGAGATTTCATTATGATTTGTCATTTCCCAAATAAGATAAATACATCAGTAGTTGGCTTATCAAACTAGAAAGTGTTACAGCAAAAGCAACTAATTAGCAAAAAAATTAAAAGAGACCATGATTTTTTTAATTGGATTTTTCCATAGACTGCAAAGTAATTGTGCTTGTCATTTCCTGAAACTCTTTAATGGCGGAGTATTTAAAGAGTGTGGGGAAAAGTAGAACTATCCCTTATAGTCATGAAGGTTTCAGTGTATGAAAGGAAATGTACTGCTGAAAGTATATATGTATAAACCCAAAAAACAAAAATGTTATTTATTACAACTTACCAATTCTTAGATTTGGTGGCTGCATTAGTTTTCTTTTTTTCAAGAAATTTTTTTGCAAGTACAGAAATATCTGTTGCTCTTGCCAGAAATGCAGTGTCCTTGTCACTTCATGTAAACTGAGAAGAAAGCACAAACATCCTTACCTTTCTTGTGTAAACTAGGAGTCTCATCAGTCTCCCATGTAATGGAGAGAAGAAAGGCAGACAGGTTTGAAGTCCAGCTTGTGTAACAACCATAGGCGTTCCCAGCCTATTGCATTAGGATGTGCACACAAAAGTACAAACACACACACATATATATTTATACATATTATATACACAGACCTGATTGTCATCTCTTCAACTGTCCCTTTCCTGTTCCAGCAGGGGTACAGTAATGAAGCAGGGAGCCTGGCAGGTGGTCATGTAGCCACCCACCCGGCTTCCTGATTGGATGGGAAGCCATAGACATGCTCCCTTGCAGCTTCCCAGGCATCAAGGACTGCAGCTGTTATGTGAGGAATGTAAGTGGCAAGTGCTGCTGTGCTCTGTACCTCTGAGATGATCATAGAGAGATCTTTGTGATCTCTCCACCGGCTCAGTGACTAAAAACACAAAACCCGTTGTTGTGGTTTTGGTGTTGCACTCAGAGTGATTAGGGTGTGCTCAGGCACACCCAGCACACCCCCTGTGTATGCCTATGGTAACAACCATGGCTGCTTTCACAGATACAGTGGAGGAGTGAGTGTAGCCATCCCAGGACAGGAAGTATGCTATTTGCAGGATTATTGGATAAAAATAAAGGGGAAAAAGTCTGAGGAAAGAAAGTGAATACAACCACTACACCTAGGGACTAGTAATCTGCAATATATTGCATTTTTGTTTTTGGGTGTAGATTTGTTTTAACAACAAAAGCATTCATTTCATATACACTAATATCATAACCAAAATAAAAACAAGGACAATGCTTATTTTGCATACCCAACTCCTTTACAGCTTAATAATCCTTGCATTACAGGAGCCCCTATAGACTAACTCCAGGCAAAACTACAAGATAAAAATTATCTTTAAAGTTTGCATTGCTACCTGGATCTCCATTGGAGACTCTTCCTGTCTATTTAAAGAGTGTCGGAACAGGAAGTAGAGGGAAGTCATCCTAACGGGAATGCTGACATTGGTAAAAGCATTTGAATTTTTTCAATGATTGGAACCTCTTTTGTATTGATTTTTGTGATTACTGGGAAAAAATGTTCCCTCACTTTTTGCCTAGATGAAAACCTAGGAGAGGTTATAACCTATCCCCAAGCTCTAAAAAATTCAGGAACAAACTGTTGTCTGGAGTAGGGCAATAACACATTTTAAAAATATATATAAAACAGTATTAATATCATTGGAGTGTTTTCTGAAAAATATATATGTGAAAAAGTCCAAAATAAAATGATTTTACGTAGGTAGGAATTAAAGTGCAAGAGAAAAACCCATACCAGCATATTCTATTGCCTACAAAAACAATAACAAACTCACTTTAAAAGGGTCTGTTGTACATGTACTAATACATCCAATACTGGTAAACCTACCTCTGCTAGTGGCCAGCTCCTGGAGTGGTCTCCATTCATAGGGGTTGATTTACTAACCTTATAAACACACCACGAACATGTAAACACCTCTGTAGTGTGTTCCCTCCCAGCATGATCTATGGGTGGAATCTAAACACCTTTGTAGTGTGTACACACCCAGCAGGTGTGTTGTGCAAAGCCCTGCATGAATTTGCAAGGTGATGTTGTGTAAAGTAGCTCTATGTTGTGTTGCTTGCGTTGATGAAAGCAGGAATGTAAATGCATGAGCTAACCATTTTTGTCTAAACTGTGAAGCAGCATTATATATGCATCATGTGCATGATTTTTCCATATATGGCATTAGTGGAAATATGCTTTTAGAGACTTTTTGGTTGATAAATACGTTTTGCTGTGTAAAAATCACACGCACCTAGTGCGTGCGTGTGTTTAGGTTAGTAAATCACCCCCATAGCCTTTATTGACTTGCTTAATAAAGGAATAGCATAGCAGAGTCGCTTCTCCGGACAATGGCACTTTCTTAATGTCTTTTAAAAAAATATTTAAGTTAAAATCTAACATGTCTACAAAACTAACAAAATAGAACCTATTTTAAAGCATCTGGAATGATGGCTGCTGGAAGCATGAATATACAATTTCGGAAATCTCAGTTTAAAATGTTGCATCATGCTTAATTTTATATTTCTCTAAGCATAACTCTTTAATGGGCAACACTAAGAAATAGAAATACATGACATAAGTAAATTCAATCTCACAAAATTGTATAAATTCCAGTAGCAGGCTAACAAGATCAGATCCCACTTTTTATAGTTATTTTGGTATATGCATGCAGTATGTAGAGAGGGGAAGACTTAGAACCTCTATCCAGTTTTCATTGTTGTCTTAGTCACCATAGATTTCACTTTTTTTTCCAAAAGTCCCAGTCATTAGTGATCACCAGCTAGTCAATAGTGCTGACAGAGCCTCTGTTATCAATTCACATATTGAGGATGCTCGTATCAGTAAGATACCTGAAATTAGTACTTGCTGCTGATGATCTTGGCATAGTAATATGTTATGCCTGTTCTAAGTAACAGAGCAGTGTGCTGTCTTGTGTCAGAGGCTTTCTGTATCACACAGCCTGCACTGTTCCCACCTAGCTAGCAGATACCATATGAAGGAGTCCAGCTTTCTACGTACATGCAGCTTCCAAAGCCCTGATTGGACCCACGAAACGTGTGGGCTTTTTACAACATTAATCTCTATTATTAAAAAAAAAAACAGAGTACTATTGTGGGCTATAAGACCAGTGGTGTGGCCCTTTCATTACTCTGTTCATCAAAGCAAAAACATATGGCACAGGTTTAACTCTACTCTATTAAAAAATATTTTTATTGCCATCCCTGTCCCTGTTGCAGAAATTTTTATACACTTCCTATTTTGGTTATCATTGTCACTGGAACAGTAAGTAAGTAAACATTTCTCCAGTGGGGACACAGCAATTAAAATCTGACAGAGATTCTAACCCTTTCCCAATATAGATCTGACTGTACTCTTCTTCCACTGGTCTGTGGGTTTGACACTTGTAAAAGTCTTCTAGAGATTTAATTGCTTTCCACAATTAAATGAATGCAGCTGTCTATGCAAGATTTGAATACTGATTTTCTTTGGTTCAATGATATACACAGTACTGGTATGACTTTTTCTTTACTCTTTAACACAACACCTAAGTGCCAGAATAACTGACCAATAAAGCACAGATGTTTCCTACTCACTGCACTACAAGTAAACATTTGTCCGTTTGAATTGTTAACAGGTTTGTTAATTAAGGCTCCGGGGAGCTGTCTGGCAAGTAGGAAACATAGTAAATCAGACCAAGAATGATTAAATTATAATGCAGCCTCTTTAAATATTCATAGCACTGGAAAAGAAGAATTGCTGAGATGACTTAAGATACAATTTGTTTTGTCTGCTTCTCTTAGGGTTATATCAGACCCTTGACACCGACACGTCTTGTTCTGAACTTTGCCCAATTGAACTTTAACATGGTCTTCTTGTCAGGTCGGAGCTGTGCACTGTCAATGTGTCTGAGATTTAAAGATGGTATCGCCAAGGTTCCATTGAGATCCGTGGTAGATGTACAGGTATTTGATTCACACTATCCACTTCCTAAAATCAGAATGATAAAGGATGTTGAAATGTATCAGCTCGCAACAAGGATTTAATTATAAAAAGCTTTGAATGGTAAAAACGATTCTCAAAATGGTACAGAATTAGGGTATACTCCAGACATAACTAATAATTAAGTCTTCAAGTGAACACTCTTCCAATCCTAGTTGTAGTGCACTAGTCTACCTATTTCTGCTAAATAGGTAGACTAGTGTCTAAAAGATTTGTGGCAACGAGTTCCAGACCCTAACCGCGCGAACTGAGAAGAATCCCCTTCGCCCCTTGTGTTTGAATTTTTTTTCTACCAGTTTCAGGTGGTGTCCTCTAGTCTTTGTTACGGAATTAATCGTAAAGAGTTTGTTGCTAATGTTGCTATGACTATGGAACATTTTGTACATGAAAATCATGTCCCCCTTAATCTCCTTAGTTCCAGCGTGAACATATTTAAATTTAGTAACCGTGTCTAAGTACCTTGGGTTGCAGGTTATCCGGACCCACTGCTTTGTTTGCATTGAGCATTTTAAGTCTTTGTTGTATCCCGGTTTCCGTCAACCACTGGGGTATTGGATCACAAGTGGCCTGTTCAATAACTAGACATGTGCGATTCGTTTCGTTACGAATCGAAATTCGTACGAATTTTCCTGAAATTCCGAATTTCAGAGCATCCGAAATCCGAATGGCAGTTTCCGAATTATATCCGAAATACGAAATTCCGTTAACGAATTTCGGATCCGAATTTCTTTGAAACAGGAACTAATATTACCCCTGTAAATGAGGTTGAACAACATGACAAGATTTTTTTTTAATCCGAGATACGGATCCGCTGCTGCTGATGCATTACAATACACAGTTACACACACAGGCAGGAAATACGAAATTCCGTTGACGTATTTTCGTTCCATTACGAACATTCTTATATTAAAGTTAAGAAGCAAAGTACATTTATATTGGAGTTGAAGATATTTTTTTTTAAATCCAAAATCTGAAATTCGGATACGGAATCTGTTAACGGCATTCGTATTTCATTTTGGTTGACCAATCAGAGGTTCTCTTCTGCTGCTGAGAGTTGCATTACAAATACAGGCAGGAAATACGAAATTCCGTTGACGTATTTTCGTTCCGTTACGAACATTCGTTTTATATTGAAGTTAAAACGCAAAGTACATTTATATTGGAGTTGAAGATATTTTTTTTTTAAATCCAAAATCTGAAATTCGGATACGGAATCTGTTAACGGCATTCGTATTTCATTTTGGTTGACCAATCAGAGGTTCTCTTCTGCTGCTGAGAGTTGCATTACAAATACAGGCAGGAAATACGAAATTCCGTTGACGTATTTTCGTTCCGTTACGAACATTCGTTTTATATTGAAGTTAAAAAGCAAAAGTACATTTATATTGGACTTGAAGGTATTTTTTTTTTTAAATTCGAAATTCGGATACGGAATCCGTTAACGGAATTCGTATTTCGTTTTGGTTGACCAATCAGAGGTTCTCTTCTGCTGCTGAGAGTTGCATTACAAATACAGGCAGGAAATACGAAATTCCGTTGACGTATTTTCGTTCCGTTACGAACATTCGTTTTATATTGAAGTTAAAAAGCAAAAGTACATTTATATTGGACTTGAAGGTATTTTTTTTTTTAAATTCGAAATTCGGATACGGAATCCGTTAACGGAATTCGTATTTCGGATAAAAAAACAAACTACCACTCCAATATTAACATAACGAATGTTCGTACAGTTACGAAAATATAACCGCCACTAACGAAAATTCGTATTTCGTACGAATCCGAATCGAGTTCAGTTACGAATTACGAAATACGAAATATTCCGAAACGAAACAGAACAAATTGTTTGATGGCGCACAAGTCTATCAATAACTTGTTTGTTAAATTAAATAATTTAAATTAGATTAAGATAAATAAATTATACTGAATTATACTACCGACCTCTGTATAATTATACTGCCGCCCTGGGTTAAATTATGGTTCACAAGTGGTACGTTCAATAACTTGTTTGTTAAACTAAATTTAATTTATACCACCACCCAGGAAGAAGTTACAACTGGCCTGGTTAAACTTCAATTGTTTAAACGCCAATTTTTTAACGCCACTTAGCTCCCAGGCAATTTGTTCCCAAGCCCTGTGTGAGCAAGCTCAAAATGAGTGATGCACTAGTTTATAATACACCTGCTCAATGAGAGACACCTGAGCTCAATTAACCCCTCCCCCTAACAAGAGCACTGCAACCTGAGGAAAAAAAAAAAGGTAATTTATTTTTCACTTGTGACATTTCAATAAAGTTTCAATTAAAAAAAAGGTAAACAGGGCGATACACCAGAATCAGTGCATCGGCACTGTGACTGCTACCGCACACCAGCGGCTGTGCATTGTAGCACAGTCGCTGGTGTAAATGCAGCCCATAAAAGCATTTTATGTTTCGTAATTAGGCAAACCTTAATTACTGATTTACTTTGTTTATTAATTTAATAAGTTTACTAGGGCTGTGCAAATTAACGATTAATTTCTCGATTAATCTTTTTGATCGATTAAAATAACGTGCTGGATTAGTGTGATCCTAGTTCATTTTATTACTTCATTGCTGCGCTGTATGTGTATAGACCAATGTAGTTGGATCTGTATGTGCGTTATAATTAATCAAAATTAATCGATTAAAAAAAAATTCGATTAATCGAACACGAAAATTTTAATCAGTAACAGTCCTAAAGTTTACAATATGAAAATTCTACAGGGTCCTTACTGGGACTCTCATGAGCATGATTAGATGGAAGCAAACCAGCCAATAAGGTAATTATGTAAACTACTGGTGTTTGATAAGTTGCCTGCACATAGCTGTCTAAACTCTTACTACATCCCAGGATCCCCTTGAACGGTCCTGGTTTACAGAAAGGCTGAGCTTAGACATGGCTCCAATGTCAAATATAACGCATCATATGCAAAGATGAATTTAAATGAATGGATTGCCTTTACGCAATGCACGGTAATGTGTGGCTTAGTGCGCATTAATGTGCCTGCATTTATGCACAGTGTGAATCCACGGTGCTCATGGAAACTATGGTGTTTATCTACAGGAGAGAATGGTGTATATATACTGTCTGTCCATAGTTGTTCAATAATATACTTCCTTTATAGAGAACCACAATACACCTCAAAACTTGCACTTGGCAAACATTTGTAACCATTGCATAAAAAAATTACAGTAAGCATCTGACTGGTTCCAAAGGCAAGGCACTTCTCTTTGCTCTAATTTTTATATGTAAGTCTAGTTCTTCCATAGATATCAGACAGGCATTTGATAGGTAAATGAAAGTATGTGAGCAGATATATTCTGCAAGAGATAAATAATAGCAATTTAGGACAGGTTATCTAACCTTGACAGGAATCCATCCCATACCTACACCTTTAATGGCAATAGGAGGGTGGATGGCCTACAGTGATACCATAAAAAGACAAGAGAACAAAAGAAAAAACAAAAAGAAAAACACCGGATGTTTTTTGTTTTTGCACAACGTAGTTATTGCACATTAGACCTTAGTAAATTACAAGTTCTATAACCTTAGGTGTGCCTTAGGTGACCTGATCAGTCACTTAGTGCCTCAACAGTGGCTTTGTGGGGGGGTTAATTTCTTTCTTTAGTTTAGTGTTTGTGGTATCACTGGGAAACCACAGAATTATACATACTAACATCAGTATGAAACAACTTTATTTTATGTTGCTACATACTACTACTAATTTAGATGGCTAGGGCTTAGAAACGTTGACATATATTTTTTAGGACCCAGAAGTGGTAAAGTTATGGGCTGCATTACAGTGTTGCTATGATTGTAAGATGATTCTAATAGTGACAGCAATTGATGGTGCCATGCACTACCACAATAGAGGAATAGTCACCAACACTCGACTGAAGATCAAAGAAGAATGTGTGTTTATTCTTCAAAGATATAGAAAATGTTACCAGCACACCTATGATTTGTGTCAACAATCCATCTTCTTTATTGATGCAGACTGTCAAATAACAGCATTTCGGGAGGGTCCCCTTCATCAGGTTTTAATATGATAAAGGGGACCGTGCGTGGCCCCGAAACATTGTTACTTGACAGTCTGCATCAATAAAGAAGATGTATTGTTGACACAAGTCATAGGTGTGCTTGTAACGTTTTTTATATATCTGAAGATACATGGCACCATCAGTGCTTACTATAGTGCCCTCCTTTGTACATAGGGCTTTCCTGTAAGGAGTTTTGGGGCTCCAGAGGGCCCCTTTCTCAAGGCGATACAGTGACCACATCAGTCAAGTGCTGGTGACTCTACTACAATTGTTTAGGGCCCATTTGTACCAACACATTGTGCTGAGGTGCATTGCAAACAAATCATGTGCACTGCATTTCTCTATTTAAGTCAACTGACCGGCATTCTAAAATATTGCTGTGTAATTGCATGGCTGCCCACATTCATTCATACAAACATTGTTTCAGGTATTGCTGATGTAATAAAACTAAGCTGTGTTGTCCAAGATCAAAGGTTGTTGCTGAACCATGCTGTTTTTGACATTTCCTGTAGGAGGCACCGTTCTATTACTTTCTAACAAAGAATGAGTATCATAGGTCCTGGCAATTTGCTGTCACTATCTTCTTTACATCCTCAAATTCAAAACTTTGACAGCTGTAATCTTGTTTTGATGTGTGTGTATTGTATCAGAGGTTTATTCACATCATTAAGCACAATTTATGAGCAGGTTAATAGCACAGAGTAATAGTTTAATAAGTACTATTTAATGGTCTTACGAGGCTGTACTTACCGCAGGATGTAACGGCAGAGTGGGATAGAGACCAGTGTAGTTACTGTATGGAGAAACCGGCTTGTCTGTAAAAAACAGATGCAAACATATTAAAAAAGTAAAAACAAACTTATTAACTTCCTAAAATATTATAATGGCGCATCCTCATCTGATCAGATGGAGCTTAGAAATGTTTGCATGCTGTGTTGGGAAAAGTATATTATTAATTGCATATTTTAGAATCCTTTGAATATTGTTGTTATGCATAATTAGTGTAAGAAAGCCCTTATGAGAACTTTTTTTTTTTTCCAAATGTTTTAGTTAACAAGTTAAATCCATCGAGATACAAACAGTTTTATGTAAAAAAAAAATGATTAAGGCATAATGAAAAGAAAAAGGATATGACAACATATACAAGTATATGGTTTCTTAAGAGACTGAACAAGAACTTTAAGATATATTGGTGAATTAATTATGTAATTAAGTTGAGTAATATTTGGTGGAGTTTTCTTTTCTTTTTTTCATTTTCCTTCTCCGTGAACATATATGGGATTTGGGGGAACATATATTGGATTTGACAGATAAGATGGGAAAAGCAGGGGTGCCCGAGGAGAAGGGGAACGAGAGGGGGACGAAAGAACATAGAAAAGAGAACAGGGGTGATCAGAGACAAGAGAAGAGAGAGTGACAGATTAGCATAAGTTGTTTGTGACAAATTACCATGTCAGTTAGGGTTTGCTGAACATAGCAATTCCTACTCGTATTTTATTAAAGAGAACTTTGGGGTAAGTGTTTTCCCCCATAGTTCTCTTAAGGGTCACGGGGGGGACATATCCTAACCTCCTCCCGTGACCCAAAGCTCAGTATATCGCGAGCTGCAGCTCACGGTATACTGAGACCACCATAACCGGGACGGATCCCGACAATGCTGTCAAGATCCACCCAGCTGCTGGAATGACAGCTGGCTCTGCCTATCTAGAGGCAGAGCCAGCTGTACCCGCCCCCTCCCCTATCCGTTCCTCCAGTCAGCACTGGAGGATCGGAGCGGGGAGGGGGGGAATCCCTGACAGTCACCTCTCTTTGCAGGGAGATGATTGAGAAGTGAGCAAGCGACGGTATGCGTTCGCTCACTTCCCGATCTATTGAGCCGATGTGTGACAGTTTCATTGTCAAAAGTCGGCTCGAACTATGAAAGATGAGTGATTTTCACTCACCTCATAGTTCTCCTTTAAGTATTATTTGATATTCAGTAATCAGTAATGACCAAAGCATGCAGAGAAGAAAACGTGTAACAGAAATGAGAAAGTAGGAAAAGAGGGACAAAACAAGCTAATAGAAAAGCTAAGAATAGATATCCCCCAATAAAACCAAGTTTGAGTGAAAAGGTCAGACCTGTTGTAGAGGGCTGATGTGAGGTCCTCAATATTCTTGATTTCATTTACTCTGTTAAACCATTGAACTATAGTCGGGGATTGTGTTGCTTCCAGGTGGTAGGGACACACGCCCAAACTGCATTCAGTAAATGTTTCAATAGTGATTTATAATATATCTTTCTGGACGTTGGAGTATGTTCAGGAGGACGGCTACTGGATTGTTCATCAAGTCAAAACCAGTGAGTTCCTTAATTATACCGAGGACCTGTTTCCACAAGGGCTTGTTCAATGGGCACTCCCAAAAAACATGGAATAAGGTTCCCGTAGAGGATAGGCAGTGCCAACAGATATCAGAGTAATCTGGGGGGAAACATTGAGGACAGAAGGGGTCCTATACCAGCGGGTATTCTTGATATTTATTACTAATTGATGCTTTGTGAGCAAAAAATAGAATCTGATTGATGTAAATTCATTTCCTAAGTCTTGTTTCCAATTTTTTAAAGAAAGGTAGATCTGAGTCAGAAGAATCACGGAGAATAAATTGATAGGCCTTGGAGAGGGTACCCCTAACTATGCCTTGACCTGAACACAAAATCTCAAAAGGATAATGTGTCCTTGAGAATAGCCGTGGGTTAGGTTGGGACTGTAGAAAGTGAGAAAGCTGTAATCGTCGCCATTGATCCAAACATTTTACTTAGAATTCAGAGTGCAGGATAGTGATGTCTTTCCAAGAGCTTGACCTTAATAAATGGAGATAGTGAGTCCTTCAGACTTCTTAAAATAAATTTTGAAATTTGAGAGGAAGTTGTATAATTGTACATCTTCCATTAGATTGTGTAAAGAAGTACGTGGTTTGGTTATATAGAACAGAAGGTCGTCAGCATAGGCTGCAACCTTATGTAGACGATTTCCCACCTGTAAGCCCGTGATATCAGGGTTATTCCCAATTTGCTGGAGAAAAGGCTCAAGAGTGAGGATAAAGATAAGGGGGGAAGAGGGCATCCCTGATGGGTGCCATTAGTAATAGAAAAGGAGCGAGAATGATGACCATTAATTCTAACTGTTGCCGATGGTTTAGAGTAAAGAGCTTCAATCCAAGCTTGGAACTGTTGGGGAATGTTAATGTGGAACAAGATCCTATCTAGGAAGTCCCTTACCACCCTGTCAAATGCTTTTTCAGCGTCCGTAGACAGGGTCAACATGGGAGTTCCCGAAGTCCTAGCTCTATGAATGAGATCAATGGTACGGATAGTGTTATCCCTGGCTTCTCTATGGTAGACAAATCTGGTTTGATCTGGATAAATATTCCGATGTAGTATAGGACTTCTTAGAGCTAGGATTTTGACAAATAGTTTGAGGTCATTGTTTAGTAAATAAATTGGCCTATAGCTAGAGCAGCAAAGGAGGTCTTTACCAGATTTCAGGATAACTGATATAGGACCTGAGAGGAGCTCAGGAAGAAGGGTATATCCTTTAGTTAGGGTGTTAAATGCTGACAGAAAGTGAGAAAATAATTGTTGGAGGAATTTTTCATAATAGGCGAGACCAGGTGTTTTTCCTGTAAGGGAATCAGAAATTGAAAAAGGATAGTTCCTCAGGACTAATAGGAGAAGATAATGTAATTTGTTCATCACCATTTAAGGAGGAGAGTTTGGAGGCTTGAAGATATGAGTTAATAGCGTCCAATCTGGATCTAGGAGGTGGGTCGGAATTTGAAGAATGTAAGTTGTACAGGTTAGAGTAAAAGGAGCGAAACGTCTCCGCAATTTCTGTATAAGCAAATATTTTTTTCCTGGATGAGGTGTTAATTGCTGGGACATAATTCTGAGCTCTTTGATTTCGAAAAGTGTTGGCCAAGGACTTACTGCAGTTATTGCAAAATTCATAGAAAATGTGTCTACATTTCATGATTTTGTGTTTGGCTTAGTAAAGGGATTGTGATCAGAGCTGTTCCAGTATCGCGATTAGTTCTTGGATTACTGATTTAGAATGAGAGCCTTTATGAGCTAGTTCCAGATATTTAATTTTTGCAAGTAAATCGTAGGATTTTGCTAACCCAGCAACCTTGGCCCTGTAGCCGTGTTCAATAAGGATGCCTCTAATGTAACTTTTGTGGGCGGCCCAGGCTATTATCGGATTCTCAACACTATCAATATTATTTAGAAAATACAACTCGAGTTCTCTAATCAGGTCTGCTTGAATAACAGGGTCTTGAAGTAGAGTTTCATTAAGTCTCCAAGTAGTAGATTTTAATGGTAGAAGGGAAGGACTAAAGGAAAGGTAGACAGGTGCATGGTCAGAAAGCACTATTAGACCTATATTAGCCCCAGAGACTATGGGAAGAGCACTATGCGAGATTAGGAAAAAAATCTATGCGAGAGTAGGTATCATGAGCCGCCGAGTAGTAGGTATAGTCTCTACCTTGGACATTACACTCCAAATATGTAAGAGTTGGAATTTATGAAGAATCTTTTGATTTTGGTACGTGCATAAAAATAAGTGAGAGGGACCCCTAGAGGAGTCATGTAAGGGTTCAAGTGTAAAATTAAAGTCACCGCCTATGATTAGCGTTCCTTCTGCAAACCCCTCCAGTCTATCCATTAGAGATTCAAGAAAGGTAACCTGGTTAGAGTTAGGAAAGTATAAATTTGCCAATGTGAATGTCTGAGAACCAATACGACCTTTCAAAAATAGGTATCTGCCGGAGGGATCGGTTTTCTGATCAAGGAGTTGGCAATGTAGAGATTTAGAGAAGAGGATACTTACTCCCCTATTATTAGATGAAGGAGATGGTGCAAGGTATATTGTTGGATAATAATGTTTGCAGAATGTGGGTGTCTCATCAGTAAGGATTGAGTTGCCACTAGAGGGGGTTACAACGTTAAACTATACACAATTTGTATAGAAAGTTAGTTTCATGAAGTAGAAATGTATACAGGGCTGTGTAATTTCTACTAGAGTTGGGCTCAAACATCACTGGTGTGTGTGTTGGCTGAACACACAAACTATCAGGGCATTCCCTGGGCTGTTCACCCACTGAACGCCCCACAAGGCAATGCGCCTTGTGAAGCTCTAACTGGCTAAAAGCTTGCACCCGGCCACAGGTCAGGTGCAAGACCTTGCCCAATCAGGGTACAGAGAACTATGAGAGCCATGATGGGCAAAGTCATCATGACTCTGCCCAATCATGGCTCGCCGGTTACAACTGTAAACAGTTGGGCGGAGCTGGCTGACGCTTTTAGCTCCGCCCAATTGTTTATAAGTTGCCAACATCTGTCAAAATGCCATTCTGCAGCAGGTATTCATTGCAGCGAAGGACAGCGGTCGTCTTTTTAAAACATTTCTATTTATTTTTTATTTCTTTGTGTCGTCGTCATGGACAACGCTTGACCCTGGATTATGGCGATGGACCATTTTTTTTTTTTAATAAAGGACTTGTCAAAAATCCTTTGTTGTGTTTTTTTTTTCAAATAAATTATTTTGGATGAAAATCTGGTGTTATTTAATCTTTTATTTAACCCTTTTGTGAATGGGTAGGGGTACAAGTACCCCATACTCATTCGCAAGGGGGGGCACATCTGGGTGCCCCCCTACCCGCACCCCCACAAAGGAGCATAGGAGAAAAGAGCATGGAGCTCACTGTGTTACCATAAGTTAAAAAAAATATTACCTTTGCGAACTATAAGATGAAAAGGGTGGCCATATTTGTATGTCAGGCCATGTGTCAAAGGGAGTCTAGCAGCGGTTTCAGTACATGTCTCATCTGTAAAGTCTTACGAGAAACATCAGGGAAGAGATGGATCAATGGCCAATTGAGTAAAAAGGAGATCTTGTGCCAAGCCTTTTGAAGAATTTCTTCCTTTACTATGTATGAATGTAGTCGACATAAGACATCTCTGGGTTGAGTGGTATCTGATTCCTGGGACCAAGGGATCTGTGTACCCAGTCTATGGTGTGTGTTCAATATGCTGGTAACCGTAAGGCGGAGGTCTGTAGGAGCGATAGCTTCAGGAATCCCTTTGATCCTAATATTCTGTCTCCTGCTGCGGTTCTCTAGATCATCAATCAGAAGGTAGAATTGTGAAATAGGTGTTTGAGCTGCGGAGTGGGAGCATTCTAATTTGGCGACCTTGTGGTGTAGGGTTGCGCTATCTTGTTCCACCGTGGAGACCCTGAGTTCAACCTCAGAGACTTTTTGCTGAATCTGAGAAATGTCCCATTGCAGGGCCGATTCCACTCTGTTAGTAAATGATTCAAAATCCTCTCAGGGAAGGTAGAGATCTAATCAGGGACCATAAAGCCTTTTCTCCAAGTGCTAGCACGTCAGGAGGTAAGTGAAGGGTCTTATTCTCCTCTTTTCCTTGTGTCTGGTCTTTTATAGGAGATACTGAAGGATTGGATGATTTATTTATTGCTGCGTATGCAGGATGATGAGCAGTTTGCAGACTAGGGGTGTGGCCTTGATCACCATCCTCAGAGTCAGTTAATTGAATGTGAGATGGAGGATGAGGTAAGTCTGGAGATATTTCATTGACAGGTAAAGAGGGGGGCAGGTAGAAGTCTCCCACGTCAGTTGAATAAAAATTGTGAGCCGATTCTGTAATCCCTGCCTCTGCATAGTCTGTGTGGATGTGTGTGTTGCAGCCATGGTCACGGGTGCCATATTGTGTCCTGAAGCAGTAGTGCAGGCTGTAGAGCTTTTTAAAAAAAAATAACGATCCAAAGTGGGGTAGGAATGTTTTGAAGAGGTCCTTTCCTGTTTTCTCTTTGAGGGCCTCATCCGAGTGGTGAAGAGAGAGGGTAAAGCTGCCGGTATATATTTATTCTTTATATGAAGTCCGGGAGCTCAGCAATTTAGCTGCTGCTCATGTCCATGCTGAACCACACCCCTCATGAGAACATTTTGACACAGTTGGTAATCTCAATGTGTACTGCAATATGTGGAGCTAAGAATCTAGGGAAAAAACACAAACAAGGGGCGCCTTTCCTGGTGCAGACAAATTTATTAAGATCAGGATCAAAGGTAGATAAAAAAACATACTCACAAAATTCAGCATGATAATAATATAAAAAGTTACAGGTCAGGCTATCCATGCCTGCTATAATAGGCCTCCCTGGTGGTCTTGTCGGATTTTTATGAATCTTTGGGATGTGATAGAAATATGGAATATAAGGGTGTGGAGCTAGAAGGAATCTATATTCAGACTTCTGAAGGATCCCTGAGGCATATGCTTGTTTGAGAAGTAATCCCAACTGGTTTTTGTAAGTCACAGTTGGGTTACCTGCTAGTTTCTCATAGGTGGAGGAGTCTGACAGTAGCCTGTGGGCCTCTGAAGTGTAATCTATTTTGTCTAGAATGACCAACCCTCCACCTTTGTCCGCCTGTTTAATAACTATATTGGCTCCACCTCTATAGTCATGGATGACACTCTATACACATTCCTAGCAGCTGCGGTCTGAGCCGATTTTGTTCCTGCACACCTGCCAATTGGCTAGTTGCCACTATATTTAGCACATGGGATGGAGGTGGTCGGTATCTGATGAAGGGGGCATGACCCCGGAAACACGTCATCACACAGTCTCCTCTGCTGACACATAGACACGACTGTGCAGCTTTCATAGACTTTCTGTTGGGTCCATGGACTTACTTTTTATATTATTATCATGCTGAATTTTGTGAGTATGTTTTTTATCTACCTTTGATCCTGATCTTAATAAATTTGTCTGCACCAGGAAAGGCGCCCCTTGTTTGTGTTTTTTTCCTAGATTTTGCGGTCTCCCTGGCTGGTTTGGGGGCAGCATCCTGCAGACCTTTCTACACACGTGCTTTTTATTATTAATATATTTTTTAACAGACTTGTTTCTGACTACACTTGTGCTTATATTGGTCCATACTGGCTGAGTAGTCCTTTTTGGCGCTTTTCTGTGTTCATATCGGAGCTAAGAATCTGTTTATTGTAATAAAGGTGTTTATGGGGATGTCTGTGTTTGTGATGCATTTGTGTGTGACTGCATGCAGGGGGTGTATAAAATTACATAACTATCTGGCAACCATTATTTGTAAAACATTTAAATAAAAGCAGCCTACACAAGAAGGTGTCTTTGCTCTTTTGCCAAGCTACGGCCTCTGGCAGAATCTCCACGATCGACACTTCTGGGTGTGTTGGATGCCTGGGCCACTGCTTTGAGTTGTGGTTTCATCCGCTGGTCCCTGTGTTGCTACAGTAGTCAGTAGTTCCTTATGGGCTGGTGGATGGGACCACAGAGCAACAGGGATGTAGACTCCATGAATTAATGCTGGGGCAGGTAAGTATAATCAACTTTCTTTTGCATGCTGCTTTTTATTTTATGTTTTTATTTAAGCCGAGAGTCATTTTAAGGCTAGATACTATAGAATAACCAATAAGATTTATTTTCTATTGACTCCAAGGCTGCCATAGGGAAGAAACATTATAATGTGGATAAGGCAGGGGTGGACAAATCCCAGGAATCAGGTAGCCAATGCTCCCTAAAAATGATAACTGGTGCCCAACTGTTGAGGTTTTCTCTAGCTGTCGTCAAGAGCTGGCTCCTAAAAAAAATCAACCAAACTCCTGGATTGGACAGACTTCTCTCCTGAATTCCATATTAATTTATCCACCCCTGGAATTAGAAAATGTAATTTGAGGTAGAAGACTTCATATGCTGGCAAAACAGCTGTTTCCCTGACCTTTACCTGAGGGATGTTCATCCACAGATTTAACAGAATGTTGCCCTGCTAGGACAAGGGTTGTTAGTTCAGGAGCGGTGGATTGGAGGGATTCAGAATAAAACTACACTTGTCCTTAAAGCCATTATCATAAGGAAATGGTGTGGACCAGTTTATAATGCTTCTCCCCAATATCAATGTTGACACTGCAACAAGCTACAGCCTTTCTCTCTATGACTTCCCAATTATGCCAACGGCAGATTATTTTCAGAACACACTCTTTGCCAGGGAGCCACTGTCCAGTGACACTGAGTACTGTCTAGGAACATGTGTTACTAGTTTCCAGGCTTTTAATCATTACAACTATTAAAAATAATTTGTTTATAGTTGATAATCAAACACATATGCTTGGCAAATCCAACTGTTTCTTTTATTTCCTTGGTTGCACCTGTTAGAAAATAGAGAACATATGCATATATATGAGTGTGTGTGGGTGGGTGTGTGTGTGTGCACAGAATTATATCATAGGCATCTAGATGGTTAATATGTATACATAAATGCTGCACAACAGAATATGTCCTGATTAACAAACCAAATGGGTTAAAGAAAAAACATGTCTTGGTATATCTACACCTGTAAAAGAATACACATCCTGTGCGGATTTATTAAATACAGTTAATGTAATTTGTATCGATCATTTCCGAAGCATAACTAATATTATTCATGTTGAATAGAGTTAAAATGAATCAATGATGAGCTCTGTGCATGCACTCAGATAATTCACATTCTGCCTTTACTGTCAGCTTAATATGTAAAGTTGTGAAATGCTGGAGAAAAGGGTTTGTGTAATGTGTAATTAATAGACTTGTGTATTAGTTTTACCGAAATTCTGATGCATCCAAATTTCCGAATGAAGAAAGTAATGAATTTGAACGTATCTGAATTTTTGATTAAATAACGAAAATTCGGATGGATGTAAATTTTGTCCGAATGTCTGATGTGTTGTTAAATATGAAAATCTAGAAAAAAAACAGTGTAGGGTCCCCCCCCACAAATTTATACCTGACCCTTTAGGTCTGGTAGGAGATTTAGGGTGGAATTTGGAGGTAACCCCACACTGGTTTTTTTTGTTCATGTTTAACAACATATAAACTCCATCCAAATAGATTTGAATAGATACGAATTTCAAAAACGAAAAGTTTGGATTGATCCAAATCATGAATACAGAATATCAAACGGATCAGAATTTCAGAAAGCAAAGAAAAAAATCCAAATTAAAACGAAATGACATTTTGAGCTATGCACATGTCTAGTAATTAATAATTTTCTTACTATGCAACATACTGAGAAGGGCGGACCATATTCTTTCTGGTAATATTACCTGGTCACATGTTGTTTGGATTAGTTTGCTACTAACAACATGCATTAAATTTGATAAAATGGATTTGACATCACATACATAAAATTAGTTCCCATATCCTTGAAGAAAAGTAATGATTTTTCCTCCCAAAATCTAAAATAGCTGTCAGGATAAGATTCAGAATCTTAGCCTTAAAGTGAAAGCCAGGGAAAAAAATACAGGGAGGTAGGCATTTTTGGCAAAAGAGACAAGCAAAGTCCCCCAGAAATGTTTTTAAATTTTTTCTGTGTGTATACACTGTATGACGCATGCGCTGCACAGTGTACACACTCAACCAATTCACAGTATCTCTAAGATGCTGTGAATGGGCTGGGTGCCGTGGGGAATGTCAATCCAGTTGCTGGCAGCGGGCCCCTCTAAACATGTTCCTGGCAGATATAGCCACCTGGACTCTGTCTACATTTTAAAGCTGAGCTGACAGTCGGCTTTACACTGGAAGCGATTCTGGTGGCTGAGCTGCCCCCAGATTGCTTCCAGGGGCCGGTGCAGTGTGTGTCCCCTGACACCCCCGCCTTGCTTCCTGGGCTCTGCTGCCCCTCCTCCATCATGTCGGGTGCTGGCGGGAAGCAGATTGGCATACGGACATTCTCTCTGGGACTGGAAGTGCCGCTGATTGCATCACTTACTGGTCCCTCAGCTGACATTGCTCGGCTGCAGAAGCTGGGCAATAAACTATTGGAGTGCAATCTGCCCTCCAATAGCTTATTTGAAGTGCAAATGTGACATTAGGAGTCTAATTGACCTTTTCACCATTAGTATGCTATCACAAATTGGGCTTGTAAGCCCCCTTATGTGACAGCAATTTAGTAAAGTAAGGGCACCAGAGTGAGAGCAATAATTATAGGACCAATATTCAAGGATATGTCTAAACTGATTACCTGTAGGGGCTTTTGAAGGATTGCCTAAGGACAGTGTGGGGTACCGCATTTTGTCGCCGTTTCACAGATGCACGCAATTTAAACCTGGGCCTGTTGGGTATTTATTTACTCGTTGTAACCTCATCTTTTATATTTTACAAAATGTGACGTAACAATTTGCAACTGCCACCATTTTATTCTACAGAGGTCTTTGCTTTCAGAAATTATATAATGTTTGGGGGTTTTAAGTAATTTTCAGGTCTACAATGTGGATTATAAATGTGGGCAAAAAATACAGAAAAGGCCTTGGTAGTGAAAGGGTTAAGGGACTTATGCTGTGTTTTCTACTTTTAAATCAGAATGATCAAATGTTAATGTAATTTTTTGGTCAATTTTAAATATTTCATATGCAAAAACTATATTTTATTACTAACCAGAAAGTTGGGCATTAGTCTTTTCTGAGTTGATCAAAAAGTCTGTTTTCTTGGGGGTTCAATAGCTGAAGCTTCCGTTAGACAAATTGCTGAGTAAACCAG
>NW_017307767.1:357352-396866 GCF_000935625.1 Nanorana parkeri
CCCCCTCCCCTTCCCTACAGTTCCATGCAAAATAAAGAAAAGACAGTGTGAAAGAAAAAAGTTGCTATTGTGCTCTCTCTTTGGAAAACCCATAATGCTCCTTGATACCATGTCCTAAATGTGTCAAAAATAAAATAAACCCATAACTATTATACTTTAAATAAAGACTCCTGTCTGTACTACAATACGGTACCACATTGCCATAAATTCAAAGCTATAGTGAATATTACATATATGATAACATATCTAGTAAGTGTATTACTTGATTCTTATATATTGCTTACTTTGTTCTCTTCTAGAGCTGGCTGGCTCCACTGCATCCGGGTTATCCATAGAGAAGGCTCTGTTCTCCATTATTATAGAGGGTGGCTCATCAGAATGCCTATTCATGATGTTCAGCCTGTCTCCTTCATATTTGTATCCAGACCTTGTCATCTCGACAAGCTGCGGTATGGCATAGAACAAGATAAAGACCCAGGCGTTTGATGCCAAAGCTATGGCCAGAACTGGATCATCCCAAGATTCATGGCCTAATTTCTCATTGCCATACAGATACATCACAATCCAGGCCACCCAGATGAGAAGAGACAGAAATGCAGTAGATACAATGTGTCTTCCATGGCGCTTCCATTGTAAATAGTGTCCACGAAGCACTGGGCAAGGGATTACCAGTGATGCCACAATGAGGAACATAACATAGACTAACGCAGTCACAAAGTCCTGGTTGGTAATGTTGCATGGATGACCAATGTCTTGCGGAGTCTGGCGTACATTAGTAATAAGAAGCCATTCCATGTTTATTACTGCTTCTACCAAGAAAAGTCCAATAGCAAGCAGAAACACTAGGCACCCTCCAGGGCCACGATTCTGAAGCACTAGGTAGTTGAGCCTCACTGAATGTGCCACCAGGCAGGCAAAACATTTGGCAAATACCACACCAAACAAAAATCTGCGGATTATGCACACTGTGGAATTAGGTGCAATGACAAAGGCAAAAACTAAAGAGAATAATCCAAAAACTCCAGAAAGAAAAAGAAAATTTAAAGCTAAGGCACCTTTGCGCTCATCATGAGAAACAGAAGGAGCAAGGGCTATACATATTAATATTAATATTATTGTACACAAAATACCTAAGGCTGCCACAGATATTAGGATAATACCCCAGGCAGCTTTCAAATCACATAAGGAGAAGAAAATCCATGTCACATCCTGACCACAACCAGGAGGTAAAACGGATATGTTCTGGGGATTTGTAGATGTTGAATTCTGAGCGATCGCTTCTCTTGC
The DNA here is from genome assembly GCF_000935625.1 of Nanorana parkeri. Classification (NCBI taxonomy): domain Eukaryota; kingdom Metazoa; phylum Chordata; class Amphibia; order Anura; family Dicroglossidae; genus Nanorana; species Nanorana parkeri. Next base: position 358,640 of record NW_017307767.1, read on the forward strand.
ATATATCACCAAGCACAAAAAGATCAGATGACGGTGATGAGCCATCTCAAGTTAAATCTATGAGAGAAGAAGAAAACAAAATGACTTTGACATAATTCTCACGTATATTTCAAATAGAGGGTTTAAATAACAACTCCAAATAATTATATTAAAGAGGAACTTTACCCATATCTTTGAAATGACAACAAATACACCTTTAGAAATGTTTAGTAATGGTAATCTACAAACAGATACATATAGGCAATTGCATATTCTGTGCATAACTTGTTTTTCTTTTCCCCCCATTCTTGTCACAGTGGCCATTTGTACTAAGGGCAGATTAACATATCTCCCTTTACTTCCTGGAACTCTGGCACATGTGACTAGGACATGCGACCATACACATCATCTCAGGGGAGGAAAATGTCTTTCCCTGAGATCTCATGAACTTACAGATGAGATTTCCCAGCAATGCTCTGCTGATGTAACCTTCGCAGGATGCAATGTTTGGGCATCATTTGTGCCCAAGTGGAGCAGGAAGTAGAAAAAAAGGAATTGTAAATAAAATTAAAATATGTTTGTTTAACTAATGAATGTAAGATGATTTATATCAGGCATAATCTAGAGCAGTTGTCCATGGCAACCAATTAGCTTATTTTTTCAGTTTGTTTTGTTAAGCTTTGAAAATAAAAGTTAGAATCTGGTTACTGTGGGCATCTGATCCAGATTCTGTCTGCTCCTGTTTTGATACATTCCCTTCAGTATAATTTCAATGAAAACATATTTTGAGTTCTTATTGCCGAGTTTACCCTAAATCTAGAGATATATATATAGTTTTTTCAATTATCTATTTTCTTTTAATTGTATTTTCCCTTGAATTTACCTGACTGTGCTGAAAATGCACCTTGATAAGCTCCATTGTTTTAAAAACAACATGAAAAACCATGACTAGTGAAATGAAATTTCAGGAAAGTTGGAGAAAACATTTGATTTTTCTTGACCTTTATAAGTGATAGTGATTCATTATGCTCCAACTGGTGACCCCAACGACAACAGTCCAGGGAGGATTAGAAACTTTGGTCTGATGGGCATATATAACACATTGGCCTTTTCACAGTAGATACAGCCTACATATAGACTTACCTGGTGCAGATATGCCAAAACAATTTAAAAGCAATCCATGCTTGCTTTTAGCTACCGCCTGTTGCCACCTCTACAGCCAGTCTATCATACTTATCACCACTCTATTCAAATCTAAGTGTAACTAAAGGCAAAACTTGTTTTTAAAGTGTGGTACTCTGAAAGGGTACTTCCAATAGTGAAATCAGCACAGAAGAGATTTCATATGATTTGATTGTACGTGTGTCTCGTGAATTATAGGCCACCGGGGCGTGGCCAGCAGCCGCATGTAAGCAGTCGCATCTAAAACGAGCTCTCCTCCGGTATCCTGTCTTTCATTCTGTGGCTTACCTTGCAGCTCTCCTGTTCCACGCCGGCTTGTAGGTGAAGTTCTCCCGATCCTCGAGGTGCCATTTGGAGGGGGTAAGAGGTCGTACTGCTCCGCGGAGATGTCCAAGAAGGAGAAGGGCAAGCTGGGCGGCCTTGCGGGCCAAGATGGCGGCGGTTCCCAGGCTCCGCTCCGGACCCCCAGTAAAGTGGCTTGAGACAAGCTCAAGGACCCGGCAGCGTGGCTGGAATGCTTTGCCCCCCACCAGGACACCCCTAAGCAGCAGAGGCTTACCTATTCAGGGGACCGCGGCGCCCGGAGAGAATCCGTGGGGGATCCTGATCTCTCGGACTCAGAGGGCCTGGATGATCCTGTGGTGACAGTGAGTACTGCAGCTAAAGCTGCTAAAGGACTCAAACCTCCTAAGACCAAACTCAAGGCAGCTGAGCCCACTATTGCGGATGTGTATTCTGCTGTCCAATTATCCAACACTGCACTAAATGTCCTAACGGAGGAGGTGCAGGGGATAAGATCGGATATTTCATTTATACACCACGATTTTCAAAAAGTGCGTGAACGCACGACAGCTCTGGAGGGTAGAGTGAGTGATTTGGAAGACTCTTCTGCCCCTCTAAATGCAGAAGTCAAATTGGCGATGCAGAAGATACATATAAACTCCCAGAAGTCCGATGACATAGAGAACCGGCTGCGTCGCAACAATATACGCGCTGTCGGTATTCCAGAACGCACCGAAGGAGCTAACGCCACTGATTTCATTGAAAATTGGCTGTCCGAGGTCTTTGGGAAAGACTATCAAAAAAAAAAAAAGAAGAATTATAGGCCACCAATAATTCTGCACATGTATGTAATATGAGCACCTACTCCTTCCTGCTCTTCTAGATATTGCTCTGCTCCAGGTAGGAAGTTTTAGTGCAAAATGGATGGGTAACTGGTGGCAGTGGGTAGGGGTTAGAGTAGTATGGAGGGAAGGGGGACAGGAGGCATTGTAGTAACAATATTTTGGACAACACAAGGTGCCAGTAGATAAAAGCAGCAGTAAGGGGAGGAGGATGTCCAGCTGGCGAGAATATGGAGCTAAAAAGTATTGCTCTGCAGGAAAATACATATGTTGATCAGTATTGCTTCTGACCTGAAGAAGAGAGGTTCACTCTCGAAAGCTTGTCTTTTATATATTTTGTTAGTCCAATAAAAAAGGTATCATTGCACACTGCAATACAAGAAAACAGATTGGCAATCAGGCGGGCATTAAGGTGAAAGGGTAGCATGGTGGGCTCGAGTGGGAGCCAGCAGAGAATACAAAGTAGGCAGCAAGCCCCCCAACTCCAAGTCTGGCTCTGCTCTCTGTACACATCAACAAGAAGCCTCTCATTGGCATCATATGAGGTAGATCCCAATTAAAGTCTATCTAAACCCAATAACAGTTACCAGCTTACCAGTCCTTACATATGGTAGATGCATTAGTTTCCTTTTATTTTTAGGCTATCTTTTTTTCTTCTTCTTTTCTTTATTTCTACATGATAATTCTGCCAATAAGTGACTAAGGTAACTTCTGTCCTACGGTAACAATGCTCTCTGTGGCACTCTAGACTGCTCTCCTGATTTAGACTACAAACACCTTCCTCTCCCCTCATGTCCATTACATAGCGGTACATTGATTTACAATTTACTACGATTTCAGTTCAGTCCACTGGAAATTACAAAGACACATAATTTGGGGAATTGACAGGCACTTACTCCCCATCTTGTTTTACTGGTCTGCAGCCAGGTGAGAACCTTAAGTAGTTATCTAACTGCTGCCACAAGGGAGGTGGGCATATATCATCCACCTTGGCAGCTGCAGACCGTGGCTTCTAAACCTTCCCTGGCCCCAATGCAATATATGCATACCAGAGAAAAAAATGGGCCCACACTGCTCATGCACTCAATTACAGGTTAATAGCTCAAGAGACATAAACAATCAGTCATTAATATAGAAACCTTGGCATGTTTCGCACGTGAAAGTGCTCACTCATAATAACCTTATAAGTAAGCAATTTGATGTGCAAAATGCATCAAGGTTTTCATATTGATGACTGACTGTGCCTTTTGAGCTATCTGTGGACAAGCAGATAAGCAGCGGTTCTATTTCTTCTTGGACACTTATAGTGTGCACCTTAGGTGGCTGGACCTATTTATTGCAAAGGCACTGGCCTAAGGGGTATATGTATCCCTGCCCTATGCTCAGTCCTCCCTGCACTCATCCCATTCCGAACCTCTTGTAGTGGATTTCAGTTGTAGTGTACCTTTAACATACTTTATATGCTACAGCATTCATCTATTTGTGAGATATATTTGCTGGAAGCTGCACAAAAGATGCAGTAAACCAGCAAGCAGCCTTATTCACAAATGCATTGTAACTGTGCCAAAATGTATGGCTGAGGTTTTATCATTGACCTATTTGGATTAAGGGATTCTAGAAAAAAGGAGGTTAATAAGAAGCTAAATCAAACCATCTAAATTGGTTTCTCTCCCCATCCCCCAAACGTCTCCTGAATGTGACCTAAAAGGTCAAGAGTACTAGCATATTGTTCTTACAGGGAATCCCCTCCTTACTGAACTGCAATCAGTTCTTGAAGCAGAGCCAAGGATTAATTAGACATTCTTTCTAGGAAGCCGAGCATGGGGAAATGTGTGTTGCTAGGCAGAAAAATGAAGTATTGATGATTTCAGTTACTTTCAACTGAATCATTTTACTGCTATTAACAGATATGTGTATCTTAATAATGGTTTGTAACTGGCTATAGAATAAAGCCAGAGGTAGAAAAAAAGCAATAAACGCTGAATACAAAACATTCATTCTACAAATCTGGCAATACACCTGTACAAGATGGCTTGTTCTGCCAACATAAATGTTAATCAGATGCAAAAGCATAAAAATTTTCTAAGCGTCGTGTGATTCGTTTGATTTTCAGAAAAAACTCTTTTTGCTGAGTTGCTGCCATTTACAAAATATTAGCAGCATCTAGCACATTTTTATTGATTGTAGTCTGTTATTAGAGAGAAGATTCGTTTTCAGGTTGTTGCTGGGGAAAGCCAAACGGTTTAGGTATAAAGTGATTCCCGCCACTAGGAGGCATTATGGTCTTTATTTAGGAAGAAGATGTGAAGTTCACTATCTCATAGCAACCAATCAGCTATTGTTATTAATTTTTTTTAAAGCTCTGAATGGACAAAAAAAATCACCCTGTCTCCTTCAAATAATCAGAATGTTTTTATACCTCCAAATGGCTCGATATTTTCCACAAACAGAACAAAGCATAAAAGGTATATTTGATTCTAAATCTCCTAATAATAGTGCGAGTTTGAGAACAATATACAAGCAAGCAGCTAGAACTCTTCTTACATGATTAATATGTATTTGAAAGAATAAAAAAAATTATTACTTGGTAACTGATAATTTAGGGCTTCATAAACTGCTTTACGTGCAAAGTCAACAGCACTCAGTGTGAATCCCTTGGAGATTCATAATTTCTCCAATTTACCACCGTGACTGACAGTTCCAGACTATTCCACTTTAATGACAGAGGCATTTGCACAGCGGTCTTCAAACTGTGGCCCTTAGCTGGCATTTAACTGACCCTTAAGGCACAGTTCTTCCCACTGACACCAACACAGGGCACTACTTCTCCCTCTGACACTAATGATGGGGCGTCATTTCTCCCATTGACACCAGCAAAGGGGCACTATTCCTCCCACTGACACCATTGATAGAGTATTATTCCTCCAAAAAAAAAAATGGGATTATTTTACTTCTGGAGATACAATAGCTTTAAATGTTTTACCCTTGGAGGTGGGTCCGTCTTACCAGATCAATAACCGATATAAAGCATAAGTCAAACAAAAAAGGTTCGGGCTACCTATAGAGTATAGGTAGTCCAAGGGTTAATTTAAAGATCGGGACAAACCAAAAATTTGAATTTGTTCTTAGAAAAAGGATTTATTCATGTAAAATTGAGTAACAGACATGGCCAATCACTGCTTATCGACCAATTAAAAACAATACAAAAAGATCAGAACTTACACCAGCAATGGGGCACTATTTCTTGCACTGCATGGCAATGCACTACCGTGCGTTGTGGTGTGCCGCATTTGCGTTTTTTGATTTGCTCTTATGCATTGGCAGCCCATTCAAAATAAATGGCGCACTAACGTTCATACGTTAAAGCAGAGCAAGGGAATAGAGGCATGTTAATGGTACTTAAGGTCATTTTAGATATAATCAGTGCTTAGTGGAGTTCAATAATGTAAACTTGTACTTTGTCCAAGCTGGGCAATGTTACAACGTAATGTAAAAATTTAGCCTGTTTGTTTGGTCTTGAGGGGATAATGCCATCTACTCACCTTCTCCCAAAGGCTTGTAACGTCAGTATTCAATATGAAGAATTCACTTGAATATCTAATAGATGGTCATTATCACTGGATCCTGTAGGCACGTAACCTTTGCCATCCCAAGTGACACCCCTCTACCCCTCTGCCAAGAACACCTCTTTGCCACGGAGAGAACATTTACTAATTTTATTTGTTCTACCCCGACTTACAGTATTATGTAAAAAAAAAAAACCTTATAAAAATGTATATAAAATGAGTTTATTTCCAATGTGAAAAATTGTGTCAAATGACTAAAAAGCCGTCTCTTTCTCTTTGCCACCTGTAGACACAGGGCTATTGTGCCCAATGGTAAATCCAGCCTGTTCATTCATAACTGGGGACACATAGTACTATGTGTCCACGGTTACTTACAAACACTGGAGTGATCAGACGATCGCTCCAGTGTTTGTCCTTCTCACACGGAGGACCGGTAAATATCAAATTATATTTACCGATCCCCGCTCTGCCACGCACAGAGCCGCTGTCATCCTGAAACTGACAGGATGACAACGACTCCGATCTCCTCCCCGCTCGGCCATCCTGACAGCTGCGGGTGTGGCTTCTCTCCCCCTCACCGCTCGGCCATCCTGACTGCAGACAGCGCTCCCTCCTGCGCCCCGAGCACGAGCTCTGTCAGCCGCCTGGCGCCTTTGTTGCCATGGCGCCCTGTGAGGCCGCACAGCTCGCACAACCCTAAGGCCGGCACTGTTAGCATGTATCCAGCGGTTACCTGTGGCTAGGAACAGGTGTCTGAGCCTGGACACAATCTGCTTGCGCCCAGGGTCGGACATCTGCGGTTTTGCATACATACATGCGAGCAGTTGCGGATAGCTGTGGCTGCTAAGCCTGTACAAAGCAATGACAGGCTGACATGAGCTGTAGCAGTCCGATGATGTGCACATGTATCTGCACATCCATGGGTTACCTGCAACTAGGGGCAGATGTCTGACCATGGGCACAGAGCTAGGCTAAGCATCAACTAACTGTGATTCCATCTGCATAAATCTGCTGATTTTTGCCACAGACATCTTTAGCTGAACATAAACGTGTGAATAAGGCCTTTAATGAGTGCATTAAGGTGCACTGTTGTCCCATTTAAAATGAATAGGCTGTCTTAATGCAGCATGCCTTTATGCAATGTATAGTCTAAATGGGTCCTCAGAGCACAAAATCTACTGGCCAGGTTGGAAATCATTCCCATGGTAAAGTAAAGCCAGAGGATATTGGCAGGACACAAATGTACATGCTCATATTTGTTTTTCTTTTATATCACCTTAACACGATCGGCTCAGGCTAGGATGCTTTCTCAATTTGACACAAAGAGTACTCTGCCAGGCTAACAAATTATATTAAAGCACCCACCTTAATTGTTTAAATTATCCATGATCTTATACTACAATTAATTATGGTAAGCAGCGGGAACAATCACTTGATTTTATAATCTTTCTTTTACAGTTGAGTGCCGAGACATCCCTAACAAAAGCCAAATAAAATTTTATCTTGGAAGATGTATGATTCCTTCAGGGTATAGCAACAAATTAGGTTAAATATTTAATAGCCTTTAGATAAAGTAGCACATTTACAATAAGAGCACAATACTACTAATGAAAGAAAAAGTGATTGCATTCATTAACAACATTTCTTTTAAAATGCACCAAACGTTTACACCTCAGCTGAGTCACAGTCACACATTTGATGCCTCATGCTGACACTGGCTCGGCCTGTTTGATCAATTAGAAATCTGCTCCCAGTTTTAATCCCCTGAGCATTTGTTAAGATGTTTCAATGAGGAAACAAATGAATTTTAATGCTAATTTAAGTGATTGCAGGTGCAATTGTCCTTTTATTTTGTCTTTGCAAAATGTAGCCCTTCTGACCGAAACTGATCGACTTTCAGGGGGCTTAATGAAACTCTGAGTAAATAATTAAGCAAGGCAGGAGACAATAAGATTAACAATTTACTGTGTGGCTCAGGGGCAGGTCTGTGGTGGTCTGATGGTGTCTATGGAGAAATCAAGGGGAGGTATGTTAAGGAACTTAGCAGAGTTTCAGGTGAAACTATGGGAAATGTATTTGTCTGAGTAAAAAGAAAGAAAATAAAAATATTCCAAATATGTCAGTCTGGACTCTTGGATGCACAATTGTGCTCTGATTGCTGAACATTTAAATTTAGTCCAGAGTTAATCTTATTTTTGTTTCTGTTAAGGTTAAATTTAGCATTTGATTGATTGATTTATTGAAGGTTTAATTAATTGGGCCTTAAGAGAAGGTGTGTTGGGTTATGAAAGTCAGCATAAACCTACATCTCAGTTATATGGTGTAGGTCCTTGGCACTGGGTCATGTGACATTAAAGTGATGCTAAACTAATGAGGTACATCTTAAAAATGATTCAAGTACCTTAACTATTTACAAAAATGTAGCTTATTTGAGTAGCACTCTGCTGTAGATTCTCAAATAATCTCTGAATTCATGCTGACACTGTCCTTCCTTCTGGAGTGTGGCTAATTTTGTTTCCCATGGTTCCTGCTTGTGTTGTAAAGTAGCCACCACTCCAAGATCACTCCCGTGATGAACTACAATCTCACGTTTACTTTACTAATTTGTATTGAAGTTATAGCCTATCACGGGAGTGAGCTTAGGCCTGGTTTACACCTGGGTGTTTTACAGCGCGTTCCTACGCGCTGTAAAACGCTCAACATGTGAAAACCAATAATTGCCTATGGGCTTGGTTCCTACCTGTGCGTAAACGCCCTACGCCCAAAGAAGTACAGGAGCTTCTTTGGGGCGTTTTTCCGCGCGTTTCCATTGGTATTCCCAAGTGTGGATCGGGGTTAACAAAGCGGTAACCCCGAGCCACATTAGGGAATACAGCATACAGATCTTACCTTGTCCGTGATCCCTGCTGTGTCCTCCGGTGGCTGCCGACGGAAAAACGTGCTAAAAACGCGAAAAAAACGAGCTGAAAAACGAGCAGAAAGAATACGCTCAGGTGTGAACCCAGCCTTAGAGTGGTGGCTACTTTACAACACACACAGGGACCATGGGGAACAAAAGTAGCCACCCACCAGAAAGAAGGAGAGTGTCAGCAGGAATACAGAGAGGATTTGAGGATCTACAGCTGAATGATACATAAATAAGCTACATTTTTGTTAATAGTTAATAGTTTGTTAATAGTTAGGGTACTTGAATGCATTTTAAGATTCAACTCCTGGGTTTAGTATCAATTTAAATCATAGCCGAAGTTTAATTCTCCTTAGAAGATGACAGTCACCTGATCTGACCAATTATGCCAGATCAAGTAAAAAACTCTTTGTTTTCCACAGAACAAAATGTGCTCATTTGAAAATGTTTAAAGCCCCTCTGTAATAAGGGGGACTGGCAGCCCCAATCTCCCTTTCCTTTTGTCTGCAGGCTTGCCTAAAGCTGGCTATACACTGGTCGAATTTCCTGATCCCGAAATTTGAGTGTGTGGCCCCCATAATACCCCCTTCCACAGTAAACAAAAGTTGATTTTTCAATCGACTCTTGTTGAAGGAGCCGGTCTAAACATTTTTGGACAAACAATGGATGGAGCCAGCGAAAATCATAACTGTTTAAAGGAGAACTACGGGGTTAAGTCTTTTCCCCATAGTTCTCCTTAGGGTAACGGGAGGACACAAACTAGCGTCCTCCCATCACCCTATGATCAGTATACCGCGAGCTACAGCTCACGGTATACTGAGACGCCGCAGTATACCGCGAGCTACTGCTCGCGGTATACTGAGACACTTCAGCTGAAGCGGATCCCGACAATTATGTCTGGATCCGCCCAGCTGCGTGAGTGACAGCTGGCTCTGCCTATCTAGAGGCAGAGCCAGCTGTACCCGCCCGCTCCCCTGTCCGTTCCGCCAGTCAGCGCTGGCGGATCGGAGCGGGGAGGGGAGAATCCAGCCCCTCCCCTGTCACAGCAGAGAGCTGTGACAGGATCGAGAGGTGAGCGAACCTCCCGATCTACTGAGCCGACCTGTGACAGTCTCATTGTCACAGGTCGGCTAGAACTATGAGGTGAGTGAAAAGCACTCACCTCATAGTTCTCCTTAAACCCCTTTGTGACGGGAGACGTACACTGTACGTCCCCGCACTTTGTGCCTATATGACTGGCCACGTACACTGTACGTGATGAGTTATATCAGGCTCTGTAATGCCGGTAACTGCTGATTCTCAGCGGTTACCAGTCATTAATGAATGTCTCAGTATTGAGGCATTCATTGATGAAATAGTTAAGCTTTTGTAAAAGATTATTTCTTTCATTAATGAAAGAATGAAGCTGTTACATGCAAATACAGGAGCGCTAAATAGCGCTTCGGTATTTGACAGCTGAAAATAGCAGAGAAGCAGCAGAGTGTCTCACCTCCTTGCTATTTGTTTTGACAGCTCCATAGACCGGCCCGATGTTTTTGAAGCTATGTGATACATCTCAAGAAATGAGATACAAGAGATAGAATGTATCTCTTTGCTTGAAATGTATCATTTCTGATCGTCTAGGCACGATCAAAGAGCTTTAGTGAGATCTGAATCTGACATGTTGTCAGGATCAGTCTCTAAGGCAGCGGTTCTCAACCTGTGGGTCGAATGACGATTTGCCAGGGGTCGCCCGGGAGTCCATCAGGTCCCCACTACAGATTGACAGCAGCAGAGGGCGGGTGCAATAGCTAGTTTGCTATTGGCTATTGCAAAGTGAAATAGCCAATAGGAATCTAGCTATGCATTCCTAGGGTGTTTTTTTTGTTTTTTTATTCTGACGACATGACATTACCATGGACACTAACATAAGCTGAAACAGAAGAGTGACCAGACATCCCTACCTCTGTCCAACCTAACTGACCCCCACTGACATGTGCTGATTGGGTGACAATTAGTTCATGTCTGTTTAATAACAGACTATTGTTCTGTGAGATAAGAGTAAATCTGAGCAAACATGCCCATACACGTTGAACACAAATCTCTACTATTAGGTGACTATGGGAGGAAATAAGATCATTTAGCAGACAGATTGTTTGTAGAGTTGGCCATAAACATTAGATGGCAGTCATATGCGAGGGCATCTGACAACCAAATGATCCTTTTTGCAAACAATTGTTGCATGAAAATGCATGCTTGAATTAACCAAGTGTTCAAGTTTGTATAGTGGAGGAGAGTTTGCACGCACCTCTAGCACTAGCAGAACCGGTGTAGATAAGCTTAAAGTAGGTCTAACTCTAAACCCTAACTGGTTTCCATTATATATAAAGTACAGTGTACTTATTAACAATTGCCATGTTTTTTTTTCCATAAAACACCATTTTCACATTTCTTTTACCCTTTTTATAATTTGGCACTGCTAAATTCATCTAGCAATTTTCAACCACTACCTGTCTTCATGCCCTCACTCCAGTATCAGGTACACATCATTGCTCTGGACCGGCTTCTTGATAGTGACCACATTGATCATGACTGCACAATGTGTGTCAGCAACCTAGGGTCTCAATCAAGTGAACATATAATAAGTTGACAATGCAAGATCACAGTGGGGAACGTTTTTACCCCACAACAGAAGGCTCCTGAACAAGAACCTTCATGGCAGGATCATCAGGTATTATTTTAAATAAAGCTGCAGATTTATAACATTTGCAAACATTTAAAAAGACATTGGCATGTTAAAACTTAGAGATTTTAGTGATTTGGTTTATATCTACTTTAACTGATATGATCAGTTGTGGGTATCTCCTGAAACCCACAGAAATAGGGAGTGTCACCTAATTTGTCTGATTTCACCCTATGCTTGTAAATAGCTTTACAAAGAGAGACTTGCTTGTCAGGTTGCATGTGAACCGTCAAGACAGCAGAGTAACAGGTCTGAAGTCCGTAGAGGTGATCGAATCACGAGAGCTGCCAAGTAAACGATTGATTCTAATAAATATTTAAATGTAGCTCTGCAGACAATCACTGTAATGACCCGTTAGGTTATGACTGGACTCTCAACTGCGGAGTGCACTAGTGACTTGACAGGGTTCAGATATGATTCCTTCCTTCACACTCCATTTAGTGTTTGATGGAGGGTTTGGAATCAGTAATCATCATTCTCTGCTGCTTAACAACTTATAAGTATGGTCTGAGCAGATGAGTAAGTGTGGGTGCATACAACATGCGTCTCTACTTAATCCCGCATAAGTTAAGGTGACCCGTGAGCTGCGAATCCCCCCTGTCACCCCTGGGTCCACAGCGCTGCAGACTTGCAGTACCTCTGAGATCGCAACACACAGTTCACACAACAGCACTACAGCGGTTCTAATTAAACTCAGGGTTTTGTTAAGGTTATTAGCTATTTAACTCCCAGTTCCAGGATCAATATTACTAGTACATGTATTTAGCTCTAGCAGTGATATCAGCAGTGAAGTGGTTAACAGTCAGCTGTAGCATAAGTGATAGCAGAGACACAGGATGTGATAGCTCTTCCTTTGAAAAGTGAAGTCCACAAGCTAAGTAACACACATTATATGCACTCCAGAGTTAGTGTTCAGAGATATGTCAGCAAACATCCAGATTGGTATTTCATTGCCATAGGTTACTTGCGCTTTTGGGGAGTCTCTCGTGGGTCCTTTAGGTGCAATGACTGCTTGGATCACTCCTGGTCTTTGTTCAGCGTGCACCCTTTACAACGGTCGGACGCTGAACAAACCTTCCTGCTTCCTTAAATCCGTCCTCGCCGAGCGCGGCGGGGAGGAGCTGGGTCCCGTCCATGACGGAGCTGAAGGGGCGGAGCTGTCTGCCGTCCAGGACGGCCCTGAAGGGGCGGAGCTGGCTGCCGTTCTGAACGGCCCTGAAGGGGAGGAGCTAACGGCCGAGCTGGCCGTGATTGGCCCCGCCAGACAGCGCTGGACCGAGGACGGGTAAGTCTGTTACAATCACACAGAATCATACAAGTTAATTAGAATTCATGAATTCTCCTATGCTCCAATGCCGAGTGGACAAATCATGCATATGTTCCGAAGAATAAACTAATTCTCATATTCGTCTCATGAGCAGAAGAGACTTGCACAGTTTAGGATACTAGGTACTTATGATTCAATAACTGTATACTCCTGTTCAGTTTGGACACCCATCAGTACTTTCCAATATTTGGGATAAGGCACATTAACAACCCCTGTATGTACCTTTGCACAATCACAGTTCAAAAGAAACACAATAAAATACAAACAGTCAAAAAGGTCAAAAAGTCCACGATAAAGTAAGCTGCACATCCCGCACCTAATTCATCTAATTTTCAAACTGAATTTCACAATAATAGTTGCCAAGATATTGTACGTTTTTATATGTGCAGCAATATAAAGGCAGGTGCTATATGTGGATCACATATGTATATTATGCTTTAGACCAGTGTTTCCCAACCTGTGTAACCTCAGGACCCACATTTATCCTTGGTCATTAAGTAGCGACCCAAGTCTTACCGCACTGGCATGCACGGCATTGGGGTACCGCATGTTTCGGTGGGGGCGACCTGTGGGTGGGAGGTGCGTTTGGGGTTCCATCATTTTCTTTTTTTTTTAAGACTGCTGCCACTGCCCTCAGCTGTTCCCAAGTAAACACACAGGCTGTGATGCCCACATCTGCTTGCAAACTGTTTGCATCCAGGTGCGATCGTTCACAGGTAATCACAGGCTGTGTGATTACTTGTGAACAGCTGTCATTGGATTATACACCCCCTCCTGCCCACAGGAGAGCCCATGAGTCTCATGGACTCGTCGTGAGATGCAATCCACCAATTAGCAGGTGTGACTAGGTCCTTACACATCTTTTAACAGTTTCATAGCATTTTCTATACAAGTGTTTCATGACTATTCCGCTGTCTGGCCATTCATTACTATTGTACGTTTTTTATTGACAAGTATAATGATATGCCCACTTATTTTATTGTCGATTAACCACATTTGATGCTAATCTGCCTTAATAGGTTAAAATTATAGTCCCTATTGACACCGGCATTGATAGGAGAGAAAGAGCTGTATCCAGGTCAAACCTCTCTATCATTATTACAGGGATGCTTGTTATAATAGGGACATTGTGCCCCTCCCTCTATTTCATGCATCTATAAACTTTCACAAAAGGATAACTGAGAAAGAACCACCCAAGCACAACACAGTTACTATGTTAAGATCAAGACTAAGAAGCGTACACTGGGGCTTCCATGCTGGGATACTTAAATACCATTCCACCCACCGCCATTCAGTCTCTACAAGACTAGACACTACCTTGCCAAGAGACAAGCAGATTAGGCAACAGCCTCTTCCATGTTATATTTGTTAAACACCTACATGACTCCGACTTCACAGCAAACAGTGCTGAAATCTATTAAACGATACTGCATGTGGCAGGCAACAATCTGGCGTGAGTCAAGACAAATAAACATTTCATCATGAAGTCCTGTGTTCTACGTTCTCTAGATTTAACTGTTAGGACTCAGGCTGCAGAAAACTCTGTAGCTGTTTTTTCCTTCCAGAATAAAGAGCCATTTAGATGAACAGCTAAATACACCGATGATACACATATATTTGACCCCCTAAAGGATATGTTTTCTGTCCAGCCAGTCCTCAGATTTACTCAGCTCTCTCACACAGATTAGCACTGTCTGGCAGGGCAGAAGATTTGATTTTGTTATAGTTAACTGCCTCCGGGCCGGCCGTAGTAGAAAAACGGCCAGCCCGGAGCTCTCTAGATCTGAGCGGGCAATAAACTCTCAAGCTTGTTTTCAATAATATATCCGGATCAAACAAATATATATTTCCCAGCAAAGTATTTCTTTACATTTTTCCACAAACACTTACTGTCACAATGTTTCCAAACAGCTCCAACACTCTCAGCTCAGCTTCACTGAACTTCTTAAGTACAATCACAAGGGACAGCACAGTCTCCAGCAGCCATTTATCTACTGGCTTGGAGATGGGAGGAAGGACGAGGGAGAAGAGTGGAGCAGTATAGTGTTTTGCCTTGCCATGTCTGTGTGTTTGTGGAGTCACACACAGCTTACTAGCACACACAAAAGTGGCTCCATAGGAAAACAGGATATCAGGAGATCAGCTGATTCTGCAGGAATATAAAACTTTTGAACATCTAGGAACGTTAAAATAGCTTAAAAACCTTTTGATTTTTTTATATCACTTTAAAGGAGAACTATGGGGTTAAGGCTTTTCCCCATAGTTCTCCCTTAGGGTAACGGGAGGACACAAACTAGCGTCCTCCCATCACCCTTGGCTCAGTATACCGTGAGCTGTAGCTCGCGGTATACTGAGACGCCGCAGTATACCGCGAGATGCTGCTCGCGCTATACTGAGACGCCGCAGCTGAAGCGGATCCCGACAATCGTGCCGGGATCCGCACAGCTGCGTGACTGACAGCTGGCTCTGCCTATCTAGAGGCAGAGCCAGCTGTACCCGCCCCCGTCCGTTCCGCCAGTCAGCGCTGGCGAATCAGAGCGGGGAGGGGGGAATCCAGCCCCTCCCCTGTCACGGCAGAGATCCCTGACAAGATCGAGAGGTGAGCGAACGCCGGTATGTGTTCACTCACCTCCCGATCTACTGAGCCGACCTGTGACAGTCTCATTGTCACAGGTCGGCTAAAACTATGGGGTTAAGTCGGCTAAAACTATGGGGCTAAGACTTTTCCCCATAGTTCTCCTTAGGGTAACGGGAGGACACAAACTAGCGTCCTCCCATCACCCTATGATCAGTATACCGCGAGCTACAGCTCACGGTATACTGAGACGCCGCAGTACTGAGACACTTCAGCTGAAGCGGATCCCGACAATTATGTCTGGATCCGCCCAGCTGCGTGAGTGACAGCAGGCTCTGACTATCTAGAGGCAGAGCCAGCTGTACCCGCCCGCTCCCCTGTCCGTTCCGCCAGTCAGCGCTGGCGGATCGGAGCGGGGAGGGGATAATCCAGCCCCTCCCCTGTCACGGCAGAGAGCTGTGACAGGATCGAGAGGTGAGCGAACCTCCCGATCTACTGAGCCGACATGTGACAGTCTCATTGTCACAGGTCGGCTAGAACTATGAGGTGAGTGAAAAGCACTCACCTCATAGTTCTCCTTTAAATACACAGTAACAGTAATAATAATATTATGATATATTTATAGACAAAGCTTGCAGGCTTAGCTTATACTGAAGCTGTTGTCAGCAGTCTTGAGACACAGACTGGGGCACAGTGTCAAGAGATATCGTAAATGCTGGCTCCTCAGTATAAAGTGACCAGTGCCTCAACATTTGTCATGTTGGGTCTGCCAGAGGATCCTAGAACACTGACAATCTGGTATAGTCAGCCAGTTATCAGCTCTGCCTGGACAGAGGTCCTCTGCATTAGTAGATAGTGCATGACTAGTGCCATGCCTTATGCACCAAAAGATGCACTTATGTTCTGCTCCATTTTTTATTAAAGGTAGCACAAAGGTAATTTGGCTTAAGTCATAAGGCTATAATGATTGTTATTTGTCATAATACTTATTATTTTAAGCAATTAGAGCTGAAAATGAAAGTCACATGGCTGAAAATAATGATAGTGATGGGAAATAACACGTGTGTTCTGGCTTAGTCAATTCTGCCTATAACAAATCTGTTTCATTCCGAAAAAAAATTAAAATTGGAAAATTGTAGGTACTATGGAAAATCGACAGTTCAGCTTCATTCAAATTTCTAGGTTGCTGTCATCTTGTCATTCCATAAATCATCCTGTTAATCTTTCTACCTTGCTCATATGCAAGAAACATCCAGCTATCTGACTGTTAACATTTATCATCCTCCCCTCGTGCGGCATTAGCAAATACGGATCATTTATTGCTGGCACGCCTGATAAGACAGCACAACATACCCGGGGTAAAATATAAATTCAAGTAGCCGTAAGAAATATTACATTAGAGTCCTTCAACCATTGAAGATTATCACGGAGCTCTTCAAATATGAAATTTTGCTTCACAGCCATCTGGGAAATGTACAAAGGAAAAAGCATCATCCTCAACTAGGCTAAATCATGCAGCACCTCCAAGCCCCATGAAACTAATGAAGAAGTTATTAATACCTTCTGTGCCTGGGAGGACCAATGCTAATTACTGTTTAACAGTGCAGTCCTTTGTGAATGCATCTTACCATAACATAAAGGCAATGTGCAAATGGTTATAAACCATCTTATGCTGTATGGAGTCTAATCAATGGAATAAAGGCCCCTATGGTGGAAACATGCCACAGTTTTACAGGAATGTCTGATTCACTTGTAGGACTGATTTTCTCCAAATTGTTTATCTTTTCCAGAAATGTAAATACATTTTTACAAGTCTTTTCAGATAATCATGTAAATAGCTTAATGCTGAAGCAAAGCAAATATTGTCTATATACAAGAGGTATGCGTATTCTTATTTGAATTTTATGTGCTTTGTGTATTTCTTCCAGATCTGTGCAGTTATCCAGCATTAAAGAAGAATTCCAGGAAATTTAAAAATTAACCCTTGCAGTGGGACTACCCCCACAAAACAAGGGTCAAGTGCTTGTTTTATTCTAGGGGCTAAAATAAAGAAGATATATTCACCTGATCCTTGGTCTCTCCTGGCTGCTAAACTATTGCCCACAGTCTCTTTTCCCCTTGGCTCTGGCAGTCTAAGGACCCATAATGTCATCACTGCTAATGCAGCTACATTAGACATGAGCATGCCAAGGGACATTCCACCACCGCAGGGGGAGAGAGGTGAGCAGTTATTGTTGCAGGACTGAGGATCAGGTGAGTATATTTTCTTTATTCTGGGCCCTAGATAAAAACAAGCACTTAGCTCTTGCAGTCTGCGGGTAGTCCCATTGCAGGGGTTAATTTTTACATTTCCTGGAGTTTTTCTTTAATGCTGGATTACTACACAGATCTGGAAGAAATGCACAAAGCACACCAAGGTTCAAATTAGAATACACATGCTTCTTGTATGTAGATAAGATTTGCTTTGCCGCTTTTACTTATATCTGGTAAGCTGGAGAGATATTAGGCTCCATTCACACGGTTGTCTGTTCAGAAGACTGCGCGGGTAGAAAACGCTAACATTTTGAATCTGCACGGATTCCGCTTGTTTCTAGCTATTATATAGCTGCGAACATGCAGAATCTGCCATTATATTGCACTTGTACTATTTTGCAGGCCGCATGGTTTCGCCGCAAAAGTCTGAACAATGCACATAAAAGTGCATTGTTTTTTATGTTTAGAGCGGCTCTGCGCATATTCGGCCAGCTTCCTGTATGAATGGAGCCTAAGAGATATAAGATTTAATACACAACAGGGGTAGGCAGCCAACACATAACTTAGCTTGCCAGCAGCTATGGGACACTGAAATAACTCTTCTAGGTTGAGTGCACCTTAAGCATTTCCTCTACTTTACCACCAGTAATCTTTGAGCACTTGCAAAAGTGATATAGTGTATGGGTAGTTAAATGGTTTGATGTGAACTTAGCATATCTTTGTCATGAAAATATCGTTTGCCTTCACTGTTGTCCTGATTTTGTGCCTGGAACTGAGCCACCGGCCTGCCCTTCAGCCATGACTTACTTCTAATCTGCCCAGTGGCTGAGACCACATCACATTTCTTTATATTGTACCTTGTTATTGCTTTGCTCGTCCCCTCTTATCACTTGGCGTATTTTCACTTTACCCTTCTTGTAACATTGACATTCTGCATGAATGTTATTTTTCCCTGACTTGTCTATTATTGCCATTATCTCCTCCGACATTCCAGGAACTTACAATGCTGATTTACAAGGTGCATTAACATTGGCCTAGGAATGTCCAGAGATTTCAGCTGTTTAAGGCAAAGAGCCGGAATCCTTGAACTGGTAACATCTAGTGGGGAAATAAAACTCAGCAGATGTTTCAGGGTTAGAGCACAGCCATAACTCTCCCTGCAAGGGAGCTGTCTGCCAGCTCCCATAAAGTCCTGTACACCCAGTCCCAGGCTGGAAATGAGGTTTTGGCCAGAATAGAAAAATAAAGACAAATACGGAACTTGATCTTTTTTTAAATACAAATTTCATTTTGAATAAATATATTAGTTTAAATGGTAGATCATATACTATAGTCATGTTGTAAGTGTATAGTTTAAATAGTCTTCTTATTTGTTGATCATCTAACAAGGAATCAACCAAGGTACCCATAGATAGACAACTGTTGTATCTATGGGTACCAGAAAATACACCCAACCAAAAAATGGAAAAGTCAATCACTCCTGGCATCAGGGGTGTCTGCAAACTCCCTGTCTATTGCATGAAACTACATGATCTGGTGATACAAGAGTGGACTTTGATGCACCAGTTTGAAAAACTATGACTATTCAGGTGTCAAATTATGTTTATGTGCCTTTGGCTTATGCCAAAAGTATATGTCTATGAGTTACATAAGTATGTAAAGCACAAACTCTTTTTTTTTTTTGTTAGCTTTGGTTAGAATAGGGAAGAGTTAAAACACCTGCCAGTTTTTTTTTTTTTAGTGTTTGTGTACCATTGGGGAAATCTGTCCCTGGAACAGGTTTCCCCTTTGAATAATGTCTTGTCTTACGAGCAGGCTCGAAAACCCGCCGAGAATTGTACGATGGTTGGCTGGTTTGTGGCTTGCTCATAAGACAAATGCCACACGGGCCGGTGTGCGCAAGAGCACATTGCCCATTCAGCATTGCAGTCATCGGAAGCCCGCCCTTCAGTGGGGCGGGCTTGCAATGATCGCAAGTACGATCTGCCTGTCCAAGATGGGCAGATCGTATGTTTTTTAAATTACCTTACAACCATCGCAAGACAGTAGTCTTGCGATGGTTGTAAGGTGTATTGCCAGCTTAAGGCTAATTTAGGGAAAGCAATTAACCTAAATTCACATATAAACAGCATCCAGATAGTCTTAATGAAAAACAAATCCAAGGTTGCAAGGCAAGACTGCTAACCAATGAGACACCATGATGCCTTATGCCATTGGTTAACTTTGTTTTTATTGTATTACTACTATATAAAAAAATAGAAGAGGGGAGGGGGAGAGAGAGAGAGAGAGAGAGAGATAGGACATGCACAAGCTTTTAAATACATGGCAATCATCCCTAGACATTGCTCTAGCTTTTGTAATAAAATCACAGCAATATCTGTCTATTGCACTGTTGTATACTTTGCACATATCTGAAGACTGCAAAGTGTCTTATAATATGCACAATATACCGAAATGCCCTTCAAACATAAGGCTGCTTTCACACGGGGTGCCTGTCAGTTTCGCTCAGCTGAGGGTTTTGTACATGGATCCCCTGGTGATCGGATTTGTACGCGACGGATGTCACTGTTGTGAAATCTGTGTCCATCCAGTTTTTTCCTCTATCTTGTGACTGAGGAAAAAAATGGAACTTACCTGACCCTTAGTTAGTTCTATGGGCAGGTGGATGAAAACAGACAGTGTTCATTAACAGATTATCAGATTACCTCCAATCTGTCTTGATCAGGTCCGCCAAAACAGAACTCTGTTTCTTATTGCTTTTCCAACCTCAGCAGAGTTGGAGGTAATCAGATGTAAATGGACGCAAGTCTGTTTAGATCCAGCTGCTCATAGATTAACATTAGTCAAAAATGTTTAAGCTATTGCAAATGCCGATTAAATCAATTATAATGGAAGCTGCTTAAAAGTTCTAGCATCCTCCTGAAGTAGTTGGTCATGATAACCTGTTTTAGGGTGGCTTCTTGGCCTTGCAGGGTCCTATGGAGTCACGTTTGCAAGTGCTAGTGACGTGTGTGTCTTCACAAACCCACAGACACAGCAGGCAAGACACTCCCTGCTTCCTGTTCATCGTTTCTCCCTCCTATCTTACCAAGCTAGGAGATGGACAACAGCTGGAAACTGCTCTATTCTTTGTGATCTTGTGCTGGACAGTTTAAGGCAGCTGAGCTCAGAGAGTCGGAGCTGTTTGGAAACATGCTGACTGTAAGTGCTTTGGAAACAATAAAAAAATTGCTGCGCAATGTATAAATTGTTTGATCTGGATTCATCACTGAAAAAACAGGTTTAAGAGTTTATTACTATTTTATTTTTTCTGTGCAAAACCATCTTGAGGTATTGTACAAACAAGTTTCTCCATGCATTAAATTGGCTAAGGACATGACAAGTCACCTTGTATGTGACCTGAGCAGAAGGACTTGACCTGCTGTTTGACGCTTTTGATAGGACAAAAGAACTCCTTGGCGCCTGCTGATAACTTTATTTTACCTCCTTAGCACATGCTACATCAGTATTGAAGATACCACTACTATTAAATGTTTCTTTACATATGCGCAGTGCAGTGCATTTTTACATCTCAGTGTTTTGTCACATGTATTCTGAAGTACAACACTCAACATTAAGAATCCCATTATTTTCACTGGCACCTATTCACACCTGAGCATTGTGTTGTTTGTCATTAAAAAAAGTACATTAGCTTTTTGGCAGAATTGTGCCTTTTTGGCGTCTGAAAAATGCCTAACAACATTCTCCCTCTCTTACTAACTAGCTTTCCATTGTCTACTACAAAAATGCTCAAGCCTGAAAACACCTGAAAAATGTGTAAAAATGCACAAATAAATCACCTGATAATGCTCACACTTAGTTGTGAATGGGGGCTTACGTGTGTTGCGGAAAAGGAGCCCATTTATTTTGAATAGGCTGCCAGTGCACACCAATTCACAGAAATTCTCACCTGTAACTTTTTTTTCAAGCACCCCACAATGCACAGATGGTTCACATGTATGTCTTGTGGTGCACAAAAACTTGTATGTTGGGGTGCCATTCATATTAAACGAGACTACAAAGCACTGTGGTCTGTTTGCTACTGTGTTTTGCGTTATGGTGCAGAGAAACTAGTCTATTACTGCAGCATTAATATTTGAACCTGGCCTAGGGGTTAGTGTAGAACGATACAGACTGATGCAGTATGCATTCAGGTGTTTCTAAAGGAAAATAGCTTGAGGTCAATTTAAGATGCTTTTGAGTTTCCTTTGTTTGCCTTCACCTGTCAAGGCATCCAAACATACCTGTATTGATGCACACCACATTTTGATAAAATTCTACTGAAAATATATTGAATTCCATCTTAATTAAATATTTAGACTGGGCAAATGCTGTTCACCAGATCGCCAAAGAGATGGAAAAAGTCCCCTGGCAACCAGGATCCGGGATATTAGCTCCTCTTCAAACAGGTAACCAGTCACACTGTGCCCAATGCCGACAAGTAGAACACATATCTCTCTATGTGCTGCAATTTCCTTTCACATTACACAGAGCACAGGGGAAGTCAATGTCTGCATCCCTGAGGTATGCACAATGTGGCAGGTGGCCCCTCTGATGACAAGTAGGTCTGGGCGATGGAGCTTTTATGTCTGCCAGCTGTAAGGATTAGCAGTAATCATCAAACACTGGACCACAAACCAAGACACTAGAGCTAGAGATGAGAACTGTATATATTATATACAATTGATGTATATATGTGTGTTGGGGGGGTTACAGAAAACTCTGTATGTCTTCATGTATGTATGAAATGAACGGGGTAACACAAAGCTTACAGCTGCCCCTGCTTTGGAGGGGCTGTCCCGCTTTTGAAACCATTCCTCCTCTAAAAATGTATTAAGAATTTACCAAATATATCAGAATGCATTAAACTCTTTGTGTAATCCCAAAATTATTGCACTTGCAATTTGCCTACTTTCTTTGTTCTAAAGGTTGTCCTTCTTTCCCATCTCAGAAAGTTGGGAGATATGGTAAAATAATGGTATATGTGGCTGCTGTGGGGATGGGGGGGTGAAGATAATTGTGTACATTGCCACTCTGGGGGGAATGGCCTCAATCAGATTAGCATGTGTGATTGCTAGCTGCTAGCTTTTGGAAAGATCTGCCTAGATAGTGACTGTGTGCCGTTATATGAGTTTGTCAATGTGCTGTTTGTGTCATGAGCGCTGCAAAATAGGAGGTTAGTTTGTCCATTAAGGGTAAAGTAACAGGTTCTCTTGATAGGGCATCCCTATACAGTGATATTTTACTCACCCGTGCTCCTCCCCTGCTCAGAATCTAAATCTATGCAATCTCCCTATTGATCAGTTTTAGAGCTTACTCAGAGTTTGTTTCCTTCCCCTCCCTCATGTGAGCCCTGCATCCTGGGAGTAAGAGGAGAAGGTCACATGCACCCACATACCTGGATATACTGGGTATGTCTTTGCACTCCTGCAAATGAATGTGGATCAGCAAGGGAGAGCCAGTATCAGTGGGTGGGGACCCTATAAAGAGTACCTGTCGCTTTGCCCTGACATTATAGCAATAATTTGTCCTGGTTTTTCTGTTTTGGTAGACAAAGTCTTTTTTGTGTGCAGTTGCAGTGCTTCTTTGTTGGCTAACTCAAACTTTCATAGAAACGGGCTTTCAAAACAAGTTGCTTTATCAGACATTATTTTTTTATTATTATTTTCTAGATCCATGCATCTATAAAATTACTCAATCTTGAAGGCATTTCATTTGTCTTTTTTTTTTTCCTTTTTAAACTGTTGTTTTGGATGTACTTTACTGTGTGGAATCTTTGTTTTTAAAATCAACATTTTAATAAGAGCTCCTGGCAAAAGTGTTTGTTCATAACTCTTGCAGAGGGGCTAACCCTGCACTGCTATACTCGCCCAAACCGCCGCGCCGGCTCACTGCTTCTCCAGTCTCTGAAGCCTGTCTCCTCCTACGCAGCAGCATTGGAATGTCCCAGAGCGTCCTCACATCTACCGTACATACAGTCTATAGAATGTGATTATTTACAGGACATTAGACCTCTGCAGAGGAGGGGGAGGGAGACTGGAAGGACCGGTCTAAGACCAAGCCAGCTCCAAAGATCAGGATAGATCAGATCAAGTATAACTGGGTTTTTTTTATTTTAGGACTAGCTCACCGTAGCACTGTAGCCCCACTGCAAGGATTAAGGAAAATTCTGCACAGAGTTCTGCTTTAACATATTTTTCATATTTAGATATTTTTATAATGCTCAAATTATCAAAATAAATTATAGATATTAACCTATATATTGGAATTTTTTGTGTGATTTTTGGGGTAATCAGTTTGTTACAATCATTTGTGGCATGCATAGCAGCAAATATTGTGTAGGTTACTTCACATTTAAAACTATTTATATACTAAGGCTGGGTTCCCACCTGGGCGTTCCAAATACAAGCGTTTTATGCTCGTTTTTTCAGCACGTTTTTACACTTTTTTAGTTCAGTGAAACTAATTTTTTGTTTTGTTATTTTTCCCTTTTTTCTCTATCTGTTTTTAAAAACATTTTAAACTTCCCGCCGGTTCCGCCACCCTGCGACGCGGACGCTCGCAAAAGAGGACACAGCCCCTACACGCGAAAAAGAAGCTCAAGTACTTTTTCGCGCGTAGGGCGCTTTTCAGCGCGACAAATCGCAAATATTGCGACAAATATCACTAATGCTGGGACAGTTTTAGAAATGTCCCAAAGTTGTAAAGATTAAAGCAGTAGAACATGCAATGGTTAATATAAGACCCTTTATTCAGTGGCCTTTGTCTTGTTTTTAAGCTGCCCATACATGCAAAGAATATTAGCATTCAAAAGCCAGCTTAAGCTTTCTTTACCGATGTTCAGACTGCTAGGGGACCAACAACTTTTTAGGCTGCAATACCAGCTTAGTTATCAAAACACAGGCATGGAAGATGCAGTCATTTGCAGGGTTATTCACGAAAGGGTGAAGAGTTTGGAGAAGGCAGGAAAAGTGAACAATCTAGGACAACATAGTTTAACTGGAAAGTGAGCTGAATGGGAGAATTTTTCCAAATCCGCTATGTTGTCGTAGATTGGTCACTTCTCCTGCCTTCTCCAAACTCTTCACCCTTTTGTGAATAGCCCTGTTGATGTTCACATGGACACATGTATCAAACACATGCAGCTCTTGTACAATCTTTTGCATTCCACACCTAAACAGCATGAGCAATTAGTATGGTCCTGGAGCATCTACATGTGGCAGACTTAGCCACTACTATAGATGCCAAACCCATTTCATAAACGTTTGTCTGGAGCTAGGAGAAGGAAATCTCTGGAATTTTTGGCATTGTGATCTACTTATGTTTAGGAAAAGTCTGCTAACACATACTGACACAACAAACAGTAAAATATATAGAGCATTACTACAGCACTGATATGCATGACTCCGTCCACTCTCCTGAACTGAGGAATAATCCTCTTATTTTGGGATGTATGATGACATGAGACATGTGAACACCTTCTGTTTTATGAAGGCTTTACTGTGCTATGCACTGATAAAGGTTTAAAGCAGAACTAAAGCCAACACTTTTTTTGAGTTCTGGGTAATGTAAGGGAGAGTTTTGACCCCTGTCAGCATTTTTGTAATCTGTGTCCCTTTGGGCATATTTCGCTTTACTTCTTGCCCGATAGTCACAACAAGAAGGTAAAGGAAATTCCTCCAAAGGAGGGAAAGCCTTGGTGGTCAGCAGCGTCACCAGAACTAGTGTCCCAATTGGAAGACTTCCCATCTATTCCTGTTCTGGTGACAATTCAAAATTTGGAATTTTCTGTCACTTTCACTCTCAGTGATAACGGTCACCAGGAATAATAGAGAGAGTGAATCGTCCCAACAGGGATATAGACAGCAATAAAACCTGACTAATCCCTCTCCACTCTATCCAAAGCTTAAAAAAGGTTTAGGACTCCAGTTGCCCTTCAATTATGAGAAATGCAGTTTCTTCTTGTGGTTCTTAAGGTTCCTTTTGTATGTTCTGATTTCCTAACAAAAAATAGTGGTTGGTTAAAAGGAAGCTGACCATGTTATCTGTACAGTGTGTATGCATGCAGTACATGTATTAGATTGTGAGCTCCTTAAGAGCGGAAGCCAGCGTGACTAGTCTAACAGGGCCATTCACAAAAGGGTGAAGAGTTTGGAGAATGCAGAAGAAGTGAACAATCTGGGATGACATAGCTGAACTGGAAAGTGAGCTTACTTAGAAAATGTTTCTGCATCAGCTATTTTGGCCTAGATTGTTCACTTATCCTGCCTTCTCCAAACTCTTCATCATTTTGTGAATAACCCTGTAGGTATTCTTTAAAGAACTACATAAATAAATTGTCTCTGTGGATTTTCCAACTTGCTAGAATTTTTTAGTGTTGGTTGAGTAATCATTTACCTTCCTCTACAATAAGGGTCAATCCTTTACTGTGTGTGCCAGTGCTCATAGCTGTCCAGTTTTAATCAAAACACTATGGTTAGTACAATGATGTGGCCCTATGTGAGATGACAGGCATATCCCATGTCATATCCCATCATTGTTGTGAAATCTGTTTAAGTAGTATTATTCATAAATCAAAAATACCCCTCCAAAATCAGTTTTCCTAAAGAGATCATACAATGATGTGAATTAGTTCAGCATGCTGGAAGAATTTAGCGATTGACACAATCTCTGTTGCTTTGCAGCGTTCCTTGTTTTTCCATGAAAACATACACTACCTCACTACAGTAAGACATGCTCGAAACTGGTGACCCTCGGATAATCTGTATATCACATTATTTCAAAATCATTATAAATAAATCAAAAATCCTATCAATAAAAAAGTAAATTATGCAAAAATCCTGCTTCCCAGACATTTTCTCTATATCGCTTTCATGTAAGCAAACCTTACAAACCAAATTGATTTTAGGCTTTATACCAAATGATACTGAATATAATTTGTAAGATATGTTGCAATTTTGTAAACAATCATACATTGCCATAATTGCCATAACTGCCACAATTATTTCACATGATCTGTGTAGTAAGTTACATTCACTACTATTTGGTAGAAAGCTGGCTTACTGCAGATATTCTCAGTCATGCTGTAACGCGGTAGAGAAGTCACCTTTGTATCACAGGCCAAAGTAACAAAACAAAGAAAGTTTAAATGATCCATAGTGTCTGTCGATTTACATTGTTTCTAAACAAATTGAGTTATTTACCAGGAAGTTAAATTAGGTGGTGGGTCAGGGTACCCAAACCGTTACAATACAGCAACTCTGAACCAAGGAAAAGAATTGTACCAGTAGAGTCCAACATTCTTTTCTTTGGTTCAAAATAGCTGTTTCTTAACACAAACAGAAGCACCTGGTTGCACAGTACATTTAGAGTAATTGTTTTAGAGCGCTTGCTTTCAAAAATAAGCACACAACTGCTACACTGTAAGTACTCACACATGCACGGAGTCTCTAGCTTGCTTGGTTGCTGTTTTTTTGCAGTCTGGAATTCTGCTATCAAGTGTTTGGATGAAGAGCAGACAAAGTATTAGAGCCCCCTCCTTTATGTGAGCAAGCCTCTAACAAGTGGAATGAGAGGACGCACCCTCCCAACAGAAAGAGGTGAGCACAGAAGGGGCTGGCCAGAGGATTCAAAGGGAATATCATTTATTCAACCTCCCCTCCAGTGCCCACACTGCTCTAGCTAGGTAATCTTGAGATGTTTGGCAGGCAGACACAGAATGATGTTAGAATGGAGAGCTAAACACACGGAACTGTGTTGAGCAACATTTGCAATACATTTTTTTATACTTCTTCTACAAAGGTATTTTATGCTTGAACGGTATGAGCAAACTGGAATCTGATGCTGGTCTGCCAACTCAGAGATAGATATTGACTCTGAGCTCAAAAACATATTATTATTATTATTATTATTGTTATAATACAGGATTTATATAGTGCCAACAACAGTTTGTGCAGCACTTTACAATATAAAGAAAATATTACAGTTACAATACAAGACAAGATGGTAAGGAGGGTCCTTCCTGTGAAAGCTTACAATCTAAAAACATAACAGCAAAGCATAGCTCCAACTAGCCCTCATTTGGAATTAAATCCCTCTGCCCCTTA
Source organism: Nanorana parkeri (assembly GCF_000935625.1). Lineage (NCBI taxonomy): Eukaryota > Metazoa > Chordata > Amphibia > Anura > Dicroglossidae > Nanorana > Nanorana parkeri. The sequence continues at coordinate 386,418 of NW_017307767.1, forward strand.
TTCCTCATCAAATGTCCATCTTTTAGCTCTGTTGTATAGATCTGTATGAATAAATGTGTTGTTTACAGCAAATTTGGCCATACACGTTATGCGAACCATACACTGCTAAATTTCTGTATACATCCGGAAATCTACACTGGTGGATCAAATCTTTCTGGACCATTCGATAATGCCATCAGAGACTTGTCGAATGTTGTCCGAAATTTCGTTGGATTTTCATTTTGACTTAACATTCAGTTTTGGAGTTTCCCCGAATGAAAACCACATTCACTGTTAGAATTCAATTTGTTGGAGAAAAGTCTACTCCTTCGACTTTTTTCATCACTTTGGTTGAAATTGATCATTGATTTGACCCCATCAACTATTAGAAAGTTGAACGAACATTTTGTGAACGATTAATTTTGAACAAACTTCTACTGGTGTATGGCCAGCTTCAGTCCCGCTGACTGGGTGAGAGAAATCACTTGATACCCCCATCCACACTCTAATGAATCCCATCTGCTTGCTTCTGACTACACACAGTTGTTGGAATACCCAAAGTGCTCCTTCCTGCCACTGGGAGGAGGACCATCTAGCTTGCTGCATGTCACATCAATGTAATGAAACAGCATTACATTTTCCATCAGGCAAATGCACCTAGTGCTCATTTGGATAGCCTGCCAGTCACAGGCATGGATAGCCGTGACAGACCAGGAGTCTCCTGGCCAGTGAGTCACAGAGCAAGGTTACAGGAAGCATGACAGACAAGAACAACTTACCTATGCAGATATGCAAAGACAAATTCTTTCAAGATATGAAAATAACTTTATACGCTTGCAAAAAGAAAATTCTGTCTTGAGATTAGATTTAGCATGTGTCAGTCTGGAGGTAGCTGTAAAAATCCAGGACATATTGCATCAAACATATATCCTGCTACACTGGCCACATATAAAATCCAAAAGTTAGGGAAATATTTGCCATAAACCCAACTCTTGAACTTAACTTGCAAACATTAATTTGCAGCAGCCAAAATTGAAAATTTAAGTGTTTAGCTATTCTTTGTGCAATATTATATACAGTATATAGCTCAAGCTGAGGCAGATAGATCCATAAGTAATCGGTAATTATGGAAACTGCAGATGCATCTTATCAGACAAATGCCTTCATCGATAAATGGGACACTTTTTGGTTGGAACACAACGTGCCTGTTGTATATCACACATAAGCCTCCAGATAAATGGCTCACACACTCTAATAGTTCTTTGGACCACCTTTAGCTTTGATCACGGTACCCATTTGCAGTGGCATTGCTCGGATAATCTTATCCAATATCACAACATTTATTTCCGTCCAGAGTTGCATTCATTTTGCGACAAGACCTTGTAGTGATGATGGGAGAGTCGGAACACTGCATAAAGTCTTCTCCAGCACATCCCAAAGATTCTTAATGGGGATAAGGTCTGGCATCCATGTGTGAAAATTTTGACTCATGCTCCCTGAACCTGATGAATCTGGACATTATCATCTTGGGCCATACCTATGCTATCAGGAAAGAAAATATCCATTGACAGAAAAACCTTGTCATTCAGTATATTCAGTTAGGTAGCTGACCTCATTTTTGGGGGCTATAACGTTGCTGAACCTAGACCTGAACACCTGAAGCAACCACAGATCATAACAAAACTAAATCCAAGTGGTAACTTTTTGGGGGGCCAGGCAGTGGATATTGAATTCCATCAGCTACATACAGTAGTATATACACTACATGCAGCCAGCATGGCAGAAATTCAACTGAATCATACAGTTGATACATTTTTGTGGAAGTAAAAAATGCATGTATGAGCACTAGCACATGATAACATGCAGCAATACACACTAAAGGCTTTTGAGATTTTAAGGAAAGCCAAGGGCAATGGGCTACCAGAGCAAATGATATAGGAGAGTAGATTAGAAAGCTAATTTCTATCTACACAAACACTTACCACTCTCCACTGAAACCCCTTTTATGTGGCCCTTTTATTATCATCACCTAATTGCATGTAAAGGTTTTATTTCACAGCAGCTTCCTTAAAATTGATCAATCTGGTGCCAGTTAAGCAAATGAAGGCAATTGTTTGCTTGCTAGGGTTGTGCATTCTCCTGCTGCACTTCAACAATAGCCGAATAAAACTATGCACAGAGGTGTTGCACTCCATCAGACACTATGCTTTAAAGAAAATCTAGACTGAGAAAATATGTTGGTTGTTATTGCTGAACTCTTCCTTTGCAAATATTAATTCTTTGGCTGTCATGTTAATCCAATAGCTTCAATATTTTCTGGGGCTCTATTCTGTATTGTAAATATTAATGCCAGTCACAAGAAGCATTTTTAGAAATAAAAGCAGCAATGCCAGCCTTTGTATTTTCTGAGCTCAGAATCCTTTAATTTAAACACGTGTTAGAAAAATACTTCAAGATATGAGATCGATATCCTGCATGTATGAGGTATATTTATATGTTTTCTCCAAAATTTGAAATCCCTATGAATATGTATCAATGCCTAAGTATATACATAATTTATCAAACACTTATTTTATTATACAAGCTGGCCATAAACAGAAAGATTTCTCATTGGATTCCACATAGAGTTATTGAAACAAACTAGTTATGATAAAAATAAAAATTGTATCAATGCTCAAAGATGCAAAACATTGCTATTTGAAAATCACGAGATCATCCAGAACATAATTTGCCATTTCAATCATATGTAAGCAGATTTACAATACAACGGGTCAGTATTTGTTTGTGATTGTTACATTAATAACATCCCTTGGTGAAACATGTGGTATTGTAATAAAATTATCAACATTTTGATTCCTTCTTTGTCAAATTCTTAAATCATTTAAAGGCATTAAGTTGTGCAGTTATTGGTCCACAAAATGATGGGATTGAAATTACCCACATCGAACCCAGTGGGAAAATCTGATCACTTTCAAAGATATTGCTGTCATTTCTTTACATTTTTGATTAAATCTTTCAATAAACTGTATTAAAGCCTTCAATGTATTGTCAAGTTTCAGCTTCATAGTCAACCAAATACTGGTGGTTGATTGAACTTGTGGGTGGTAGATAGCTTAGATTCCATTGGTTACTTGTGTCTGCAATTACAATTCCCTGCGGATTTAAAGTGGTTGAAATTGACTGGAAATTGCCATGAGTATGGCCAGCTTTAAGCCTATATCTGCAGATTTTCTATAGTCAGATGGAAAAAGTACAACAGATTCCTCCATCTACGATAAACTGTGTGCCGCTGGGTCAAGCTTCAGTATCTTGCTAGTCGGCCCCACTGGCCCTCAAAACACCTGAACATTGCCTGCATCCAATCAGATTGTTTAGGTATTTTAAGAACCAGCCGGGCCGACTAGCAAGATACTGAACCTTGGCCCAGTGGGAGAGTCCTCCATCCACACAGTTTAGCGTATATGGGGGAATCTGTTGCATGTTTTCCATCTGACAATAGAAAATCTGCAGATAATCTTTAGGTGTGTGGCCAGCTTTCAACAGAATTTTCCATCATCCTAGAAATCAGTTTGTTCAGATTTGCAAAATTCAGTCATTTGCACGTTTTCATTTTTTTTAGGCAGGTAAATAAATATTGCATTGGAATATTTTATATTTACATTACCAGTCAGCAAGTAGAGCTCTGGGCTACTTTTTCATGTTTTCCAATTTTTTATCATTTGCAGTATACATAATTTAATTGAAGACTGGGATTGTTGTCATATGAAATGTGCTGTCATTCTGTTTTCTGTCCAATGTATGGCTGTAGACAGACATCAACAGTGCTCACATAGCATAGTGGGGCGGCAAACATGATACAGAGTGCAGTGCTGGAGTATGGAGAAGGCAAGTGTGATAATAGTTAGGCCTGAACTATATGGAGAGAACAGGGGAGTTGTGGTGAACACCGTGCCACCCTCATTTTCCTCAAAAGAGGGGAAGCCACTCGGAACTGCAGCTGTAGCAGACCCGTAAGATCCCTGTAAAGCACTGTAGTAGCTCCTGCTACTATAGTGTTTTCCAGGGTCCCCATGGCCCTGCTAGGGAAAATGTATGTATACTTACAGTGTGACAAGCTGGGCCAAGGTAAATATAATAATTACAGCTGGTGTTAACCAAAACCAAATTCCAGCTTTTTTTTTTTTTTAGATTTCAATAGAGAAGGGGGGCTTAAGTTCTGTCTGTAACCCCAGAGGGGATGTTTCCTGTGACATCCATAAGAGTAATTGGGAAAAGTAGTTTGCACAGAACATGAAGGCACAAATAGGAAACAAAACTGCCAAAAATTCTAACCCTTCTTCATCTAATAAAAACAAGTTTTATTGTGCCTCTGTTGGACAGATTTTCCATCACTTTCTTCCCTGACAGAAAGTGAGAGGAAGTTTCCCCAACAGGGTCATAGACAATGAGAAACTGACAGAGGCTCTAACTCTTCCTGGCTCTATCCAAAATTAGATACAGTAAACTCTATGTTATCCGTTATTCAACTAATATGAACTCGCCTCTAACTGGCAAAAAGAAGAAAGAAGAAAAAACAAGAAAAACACTGTGCGCTCACTGTTCTGCTGATCTGCGACCTTCTAGGAGAAGGAGAGAGGGCTCTGCGGCTTGGGAAGGTAGAGAAACGGGCGAAAAGTGCTGTATTATCCTGGTATGGTATAGAATGGGGTATAGCATTAGTTAGACTTATTTTTAATAGTAACTCTTAAGCAACCAAAAATGAAAAATATAACTGGAAAGCCATGGTCATCTTATACGTACAGTGTCTGAAAAGAGAATTATAGCTTTATGTGAGTGTGACTTTTTACTTCTTTTTTGATTAATGCTTTGTCTGGCTTTGGGCAGTGATGTTTCTCGTGATGAAAATATGTTTTAGCTTTTTGACCTTGGTACAGCCTAAGCTTTTGAGGTTTAACTTTGTACTAAAAGACACTTACACTTGCACAGAACATGCAAACTTTTCAAAGCTTCCTCCTGCACAGATAGGGGCATATAAAAACCAAGCTTTCCTTATATAGCTCTCCAGGAGATGAGCACATACGATGGATTTAGTAAACTGTTCTGTAAAAATAGTTCAGACATCTACCAGAAAACCAGAGACATGGGAGTATAGCTGGCGTCTCTTGAGATTTGGTGGATATTCACTCCTGGACAATAAGAGTAAACGTCATTACCTCCTCTGTAGTTCTGGATAAACTCTCTCGTCAGCTCTTCTTTGGTATATCACAAAAGTTCTCTCACTATTTCCACCAAAGAATTGAGAAATTACAAAAAAATCTCCTATATACTTAACACTCAAAATGTATCTAAAAATATTTAAAATAAATGTCCTCATAGTTGGATTGTAAAGAAAAGAACATTAAGTTCAACAATAACAAAAAAGTATTTAAACCCATTGATCAAGAAAAAGGCCTAAAAACTCTTTATAGAGTGGTCCAAATTTCTCCAGTTGGGAAAATAATTCCTGATCCCATTTATACAAGTACATTTTGACATAAATTAGTATCTGTTTGTAAAGAGGACCTATTATGACTTTGTAGACCACAACACTGAGTGTCACTAATTTTCCATAATGCCGTTCTTCCTGGTTGGAGACCATGCATAGAACTGAGGCGGTCAACTATTTTGGACAGACACAGGACACACACATAAATCCCCAAGTCTTCTGAGCTCTTTCTCAAATCATACATCCAGATTAAGAGAAACACTTGCTCAAGTCACAGGGCAGTGACACTGAGGTTGTTCCAAACAGCACCTCAAGTCGATCACAGTGGACACAAAGGACACCTCGAGTCCCACTCACAGCCCTGATAGCCTTAACCTCCTTGGCGGTATGATTATGTCAGGAATTTTGTACCAAAAGCGGTACATTGTTTTTCATGAAAAAGGCCGCGTACAGCAAACGACGCCGCGGGCTCCCAGGGACAAGGTAAGTGTCACTTTTCTCTGCAGCCCCGAGTCTGGCTCGGGGTTTACCGCTCCTAGCATTGAAAATTAACCCCGAGCCAGACTCGGGATTATCGCCAGGGAGGTTAATTCCACTTGCTGCGTCATTGCCATAAGAAACTGACATGTTTCCAACCCCAACCATGGCCTCTTCCCCTTTTACACAGTCCCAAATGAATTGCTGATGTGAAGACAGGATGTCGAGTTGGAAATAATTAAATAGAAAAATAATCTTTACTAGCATTTACTAGCAGTAAATCGGTAAAGAAATACATTAAATATAAAAAACTCGCATTTAGTAAGTATAAAACAGAGGGGACAGTATCGGCATTCCAAAATTACAAATAAATTAATAAAATATGTAAACTGGCAGTGCGAGAGCCGAAGTTAGTAAAAAGAACCCCAAAAAATTATTTCAGTACATAAATAGTAAAAAGGGGAGAAAGGAACAGATAGGCCCAATAAAGGACATAAATGGGTCGCTACTCACAAGCGACAGGGAGAGGGTTGAGGCGCTAAATACTTTCTTCTCGTCGGTATTCACCAAGGAAACAGACGGGTTTAATGTACAGGATAAAACACATAATTTAACAGGAAATACACCGGAATGGTTGACTGAATCGGGGATACAACATAGGCTTAAATTACTAAATGCAAATAAAGCATTAGGACCTGATAATCTACACCCCAAGGTACTCAAAGAATTGAACAAGGAGATAACAAGACCATTGTTCCTCATTTTTAAGGATTCCGTAATGGCTGGTATAGTGCCAGGAGACTAGAGAAGGGCTAATGTGGTACCTATATTCAAAATGTCAAAATGTCAACCGGAGAACTATAGACCAGTTAGTCTGACATCCATAGTATGTAAACTGTTAGAGGGAATTATTAAGGACTACTTAGTGGAATTCGCCCGGGATCATAGTATAATAAGTGATGTGCAGCATGGATTTAGGAAGGATCGTTCTTGCCAGACCAATCTGGATGGTGGGAGGACAATGGACGTAGTGTATCTGGACTTTGCCAAACCATTTGATACTGTGCCACATAAACGCTTGTTATACAAGCTAAGGGGTATGGGCATAGATGAACTATTGTGCACGTGGATAGAAAACTGGCTGAAGGAACGTGTACAAAGAGTATCAGTTAATGGCACCTTCTCAGACTGGGCGGAGGTCATGAGTGGCGTACCCCAGGGTTCAGTGCTGGGTCCCATGCTTTTTAACCTATTTATTAATGATATAGGGGAGGGAGTGAGAAGTCATATCTCAGTGTTTGCTGATGATACGCAAATTGGGAGGGTAGTAGACACAGACTTAGACATTATAACATTACAGGAGGACCTGAAGAAAATCGGGGAGTGGGCAACTGTATGGCAGATGAAGTTCAATGTCGATAAATGTAAGGTAATGCACCTTGGAGCTAAAAATAGGCAAATGGACTACACACTTATGGGTATGCCACTAGGGAAGTCGGAAACGGAGAAGGATTTGGGGGTCATTATAGACCGCAGATTGAAGAACAGCTCGCAGTGCCAGGCTGCTGTAAACAAAGCTAGCAGAGTCCTGTCTTGCATTAAGAAGGGGATGTATTGCAGAGACAAATCCATCATTTTGCCTCTTTTAGATCACTGGTTCGGCCACATCTGGAGTATGCGGTCCAGTTTTGGTCACCAATACTCAGAAAGGATGTCCTTGATCTGGAAAAAGTCCAGAAGAGGGCAACCAAACTAATTAAGGGGTTCGAGGATCTGAACTATGAAACAAGGTTGTTAAAATTAAATATGTTCTCGTTGGAGGTTAGGAGATTAAGGGGGGACATGATTTTTATGTACAAACTATTCAAGGGTGACAGCAACCTCAGTAACAAACTGTTTACTGTCAGCTCTGTAACAAAGACCAGAGGGCACGAGCTAAAATTGGTGGAAAAAAAATTTCACCACAGAGGGCGCAAGGGGTTCTTCACAGTTAGAGCGGTTAGGGTCTAGAACTCGCTGCCACAGGAAGTGATTTCAGCTACTTCGGAGTGTGGAATTCAAGAGACTCCTTGACGAGTTCCTAGGAGACCAGAACATTAAGGGGTACAGGTATAGCTAAGAGAAAAATCACACATGGACTCGTATACACGCACACAACAGCTCATAAATGCATACACACAATAGGTTGGACTTGATGGACTTATGTCTTTATTCAACCTCAAATACTATGTAACTATGTAACTATTTAAGCATTTAGAAAAATAAAAACTAACAAGGGAAGACATTGGCATTTGTTCTTCAAAAAGTCACAAATCAACATATTCTTTTCAAATTGAATAATACTCCAGTGCATATATTATCTATCTTCTTTCAACACTTCAGTTGTCTCCAGGATGGGAGTATAGAACAACATCCCTGGGGAACATAGCAGGATACCGTGTTCCCTCAAGATGGGGAAATAACAATCCTGCCCCACTGCCCACTCACAGGTCCTTAATAGTCCTCTTTCACTAATACACTTAGAAAATTAGTTTCCATCTCTTCTATTTCTCTGCAGTGACCCACTCTGTCTAGCTCCTCTTCTCAATTTAAATTCGCGCCAACCTTCTTCACCTGGAATCTCAGCTTATTAAATGCGAGGGCCATTCTCCTGAAAGCATCCCTTACATATTGTCACATTCCTTAGGGGAGTCTGAGTTGACGAGGGCGGCCCTGTCTCACAGCTCCGCTCCCGGAGCACCTGGATTGGTTACAGGGGCGCCAGGGCACAGAGGGGCAAGGGTGCCAGAAGCCTGTTGCGTCTGCGAGATGAGATGAAGTGCGTAGATCCGGGCAGGAAGCAGGATGCGGATGCACCGAAGAGGATCCAGAAGGCTTTAGATCCGATGAGCTGAGGAAGCTGGAAGCAGAACACACAAGGCAGAAGGATCGTCAAGCAGGCCGAGGTCATCAACGAGCTAGCAACGTAGTACAAGGGGTGAGGCAGAATCAAGGTCAAAAATAAGCCGGGGTCTTCAGGGAGCAAGCAACAACAGAGGGTAGTCCAAGCCGGGTCAGTAACGGGTAATCAGGATACAGAAAATACAGGGACACAGAACACAGGAAGCTGACGATCTGACAGCATAGGAGGATAGCTGAACACAGCCTTTATAGCCCAGTTGGCGCTAATTGTTCAAACAAACACGCGCATGACGCGCACATACATGAGCATGACGCGCACGTACGTGCGCGCGTCCATGCAAAGACGCTGCTCCTATTATGGCTCTATGGTCCACAACAGGCGCATGCGCAGACGGCGACACTCGAACTCTGGCTCTGGCTTTCTGACACATAAGTAGATATTGTACATTGAGAACGAAATCCTGCCCTTGTTTAAACCTTCACTCCCCTTACTGCATCTGATGGAAATCAAAATCTCATATATAATACAATATAATGTGACAGTTATCTTTTATTGTAAATAAGTAACTATCTGGAATCGCCCTATTTGTATATATTTCCATTGTGTTTTGTATTTGTACAGAATGTGCCAGGTAATGTAACACATTGGGGTCTATTCACGAAGCTGCCGAGGGCAGCCGAGTGAATGACCGATCTGAAGTGAAGTGAGCCGAACACTGTTCGGCTATTCACTTCAGGCTGGTACGGCTAATTTTCAGCCGTACACCGGCTGAAATCAGCCGTACATCGGCTTGCTTTGTGTGGCTTCGGGTCGGCCGAACATGCTCAGCATGTTCGGATGAGCATATGGGATTGGGTCCCCAAATGTTTTTGTGGATTATGTCCCTATATTCCCGACCATGAGCCAGAGTACAAATTGATGGGGGTTTATCAAAGAAGTTCTCGATTTTAAACGGCACGAGACAAGGGTGCCCCCTATCGACTGGTGCCGTCACACTGCTTTGAAACCCTGGATTGCCCTCGAACAATGTTCTTCTCCCATTCCCCTTCATACACTCCCCTGGTGCCCTCAAGTACCCACCTTCACACCGTATGAAAAAACCAGGCTAATACTATTGTCCTTGAAGTCGTCCATCTGTAGTAGATACCAGGAATTGGGATATAAAATCCTAGCTAGGTGGTACCGCACCCCAGAAAAGCTGAGAGCGATTTTTCCTGAGATGAGCGGAAATTGCTGGCGTTGTGGCTCCTCCCCGGCGGGCATGCTGCATGTCTTCTTGTCGTGTCTAGCACTACAATTGTTCTGGACCCGTGTCCACGAGATTACTCAAAAATTCACAGACAATCAGATCCCCATGACACCTTCCTTCTTCCTCTTACACCACAACACACACTCCCTGAAGGGCTACAAAAAAACGGTCATTATCCACCTGATTAACGCGGCTCGGGCCTGCATCCCGGCCATGTGGAAGACAGCCTCCCCGCCCACATTACAACTGTGGCTCCGAAAGTTTCAGGACATTAGACACATGGAGGACCTTACCAGCTCCACGAAGGGGAATGGAGCCCGGTTCAATACTACATGGTTCTGGTGGGATGAATATACC
>NW_017307767.1:396990-397322 GCF_000935625.1 Nanorana parkeri
GGCCATAAAATCCCAGACTGGGTCCCTCTTACATCTCTCCTTGCAGATCGCGGAACAGTTCCGCGAATATTACTCTTCTTTGTACAACCTCCCACAACCTAGATCAGCGGCATTGAGCGCACAACGTATGTCCCGAATCCGGTCATACCTAGAAACCTCAAGCATGCCCACCATCCCCGACGAGGTGGTTCAGTCCTTGGAACTCCCGATTACAGAACTAGAATTGGCAGAGGCTTTGAAGCAGACAAACACGGGGAAGGCCCCTGGCCCGGATTGCTTCACCCTGCTATATTACAAGCGATATGCACCCATCCTCAATTCTCACTTTGTTC
>NW_017307768.1:0-1467 GCF_000935625.1 Nanorana parkeri
CATACCCTCCACACTCCTCTCCTGTACATACTGCCCCCGGTGACCTGTAGCGTATCACACTACAGGTCACCCATGTCTACCTATATTATGCTACAGGTCACCCATGTCCACCCAGATAACACTACAGGTCACCCATGTCCACCCAGATAACACTACAGGTCACCCATGTCCACCCAGATCACACTACACTTCACCCATGTCCACACAGATACCCTTATCTTGGGAGGACCACTGGCCATAGATCACAAGTTCTTTTGAAATGTCATTTGATGATTGGAGGATTATGAAGTGATGTTTGTAGTTGACCAATGAGACGAAGGACCATTATTGTTAATGAAGTGTGACTCTATATAATCTGTATGCTTCGTAATGGAATTTGGGATTGATCTATGAGACACCACAGAGGACTCTGCCCCTGCAGATGTATCAATGAACGGTGATCTGATTTGGAGCCATCCCGTCTGGGTGGTTGCTGATAAACATCTCTCATCCTTTTTGGTGCCTTTGGACTCGGATTGCTGAGGGTCACAGGATCTGTGGCCCGGCAGACGTACAGATTCAACAGGCGAAGGCCCAGGTGAGTCCTTTTTCCCCACCCTTGTGGGTCTCGTTGTCTTTCTGAGCGGCCAGAGGGAACACAGATACACAATTCCAAGAACCATGTAGGGTAGATCTGTATGTCATACATATTATATGTTTGTCTGTCCTGTAAGTTAGGCCCGAAGCAAAACAAAAATAGGCGGAGGGCATACAGGTCTAAGTGAAATGGGGAAACAATGATTAAATAGTTAATTAAGGATGGGTTAACAAGGGGCAAGGTCCTTACCTGATTGGTCAGCTAAAAAGTTCAGGCGGTTCTTCGGCGGTGGTCCGAGGAGGAGGGTCTCACTGGAGTCATTCAGAGTTCATCGGATGAAGAAAGAACTTCCCGCCCGCCCAGGCTGCTATGGCCATCTAACTCCAGCAAGAAGTGTGGTCTATTTTTTTGGGTTGAAGAGGGAGGTGGGTGGTTATGGCAGTCTTTGTAACTAGGTAATTGGGACATCAGTTCTACATTAGTCATGTATCACTGGCCTTGAGTGAGCGGGTTCCAGCGCTGGTGACCATTAGGGATCCCGAGCACGTGGACTTCCCGGGAAGATGACAGGAAGAATCAAGGTAGAACGTTATGTAAACTGGTCTAACCTACGGAGGGGCGTGGCTGATGAATGTGTGGTGGGAGGAGCTACCTGTAGGAAATGGGTAATCCTCTGCGCGTTAGTGTGAATGGGTGAAAAATTGTTTGTTCCCCGCCAATTCATACCAGATCCTTTTAGTCTGGTAGGGATTTTAAGGGGGACCCTAATGCCAAAAAAATAAAAAGCGGGGTCCCCCTAAAAATACAATACCAGACCCTTAATCCAGTGAGCAGCCTGGCAGGGCAGAAAAGGACACTCGCTTGTGTGCCCCCCCCCCCCCCCCCCAAAC
>NW_017307768.1:2053-4570 GCF_000935625.1 Nanorana parkeri
AGGCCATATGCCCTCGGCACTGGGAGGGTGCTTTTCCTGGAAAAGCACCTTGTCCCCATGCCAATAGAGACAAGGGACTCTTCCCCACAACCCTGGCCCGGTGGTTGTGGGGGTCTGCAGGCAGGAGGAGAAATAAAAACTGTCAAAAAGTTGTGTTTTTTGTTCAATTAAAGGAATTTCTTCTAAGGTGCGGTGTGTTTATTTACATTTTATTTCACTCTTTAGTGAATGAGTAGGGTACAAGTACACCTCACTTAATAACAAGGCGTCTGGGTGCCCCCTTTATGAATGGGGGAACCCAGATACAGATGAGCCCCTCCTGCCCACCAAACCCCACAACCACCGGGTCAGGGTTGTGGGCAAGAGGCCCAGATTAGGAGTTACGGTGTACAGTATACAATGTATAGATTAGGGGATACGGTGTATAGTATACAATGTATAGATTAGGGGGTACGGTGTACAGTATACAATGTATAGATTAGGAGGTACAGTGTACAGTATACAATGTATAGATTAGGGGGTACGGTGTACAGTATACAATGTATAGATTAGGAGGTACGGTGTACAGTGTACAATGTATAGATTAGGGGGTACGGTGTACAGTATACAATGTATAGATTAGGAGGTACGGTGTACGGTATACAATGTATAGATTAGGGGGTACGGTATACAATGTATAGATTAGGGGGTACGGTGTACAGTATACAATGTATAGATTAGGGGGTACGGTGTACGGTATACAATGTATAGATTAGGGGGTACGGTGTACGATATACAATGTATAGATAAGGAGGTACGGTGTACGATATACAATGTATAGATTAGGAGGTACGGTGTACAGTATACAATGTATAGATTAGGAGGTACGCTGTATACAATGTATAGATTAGGAGGTACGGTGTACGATATACAATGTATAGATTAGGAGGTACGGTGTATACAATGTATAAAGAAGTATGTACAGTCTATACAATGTAGGTTAGAATTTGTCTTTCTACAATAATAAACCTTCATAACATCAGACGAGCTGTACGTTTCTCTCTCTGCCTCTCTGAGCGCAGCGCGGACGTGTTATCTCCCCGGGAATATAATGAGAGTAGACGGGAGCCATTTATCTCATGTCAGTGCGCGGTACAGCGGTTAGCTTAGCGGCGAGCCGTGAGCGGAGCAGAACCAACATCCTGAGATGGTTGGACCGACGCCTAATAAAACGTTAATTAATCGGATTTTGATGTCATAGTCTGCGATTTAACGCTTGTCGCTCCCGGGAGGATTCAGATGTAAAACTACATTTAAGGTTTGACAGATAAATGTGTTCCTGGAATGAGACAATTCCTCTGCGATAAACGATGTTCTGGGATCTCGTTATATGTGTTACAAGGAGGGACAATCGTGCTCTTTCCAGCCTTGTGGTCACAGATTGGTGAAGGTCCTTTTCTGTTCCCCCATGACTGTCCCCTGTGTACGAAGCCAACTCCATAAAGACATGGTGTGACCAGTGTGGTGTGGAGGAACTTGAGTCCTGACCTCAACCCTACTCAAGATCTTTGGGATGAATTGTAACAATGATTGTGAGGACCAGTTTGGTGTCGAGGAACTTGGATGGCCTCCACAGAACCCCGACCCTACCCCACTGAACACCTTTGGGATTAATTGGAATGCCGATTGCGAGGACCATTTTGGTGAGGAACATGGATGGCCCCCACAGAAGCCTGACCTCAACCCTACTGAACACCTTTGGGATGAATTGGACCACCAATTGTGAGCCAGGTCTTCTCATCCAACATCAGTACATGACCTCACAAATGGAACAATACTTGTAGAAAGACTTCCCAGAAGAGTGGTGGGGGAAGGGGGGGGGCAAACTCATTATTAATAACCATTGGGGGGGCTTCCATATAAATGGCCATTGGGGTGGGAGGGTTACCTGCGTGCTGGCATTATCACTAGCAAACCAAAGAGCTGGCAGGAGTAGGGGCACTGGCATGGGGGTGGGCAGTGACACGAAGTCCTGGGCACATTAAAAGTAGAAACATTTCTTCTATATGTGATTTAAAGTTGTATTTAGCTATCTGGTTGGCGTTTCCCTTTAGAAAGGTCTCACGAACCGCTTCTTCCTTTCGATGTTTGGAGATGGATTGCATATCACAATGCTCCTGTTGCCCCTTCTCTCTGTACTGTGCGGCTGCATGTAATTGATGTCACCCTGTTTGCAGCGACTGTAGAATTCAGGCCAGGAGGTGCTGAGTATCAGGAATACGGGTCAACTCAACTATGACGATAAGAATACAAGTAGCGGAGCCATTCCTGCAGAGAAACATTGAAAACAATTTGTTACTTTCTCTCCTTTGTGTTCCGCGGAGAGGCAATTTATCTTGTTTAGCCGCTCGGCGAGGTGGCAGGAGCTGCAGCATATGTGCCCCCCTGGCTAGATGTCACTCACAGATGTCATGTATGGAAAGGTTTCAGGGGAATTGCAGAAGGAAGGCCGCCTGATGAGAAAAAGTTCTGTTTATG
>NW_017307768.1:4652-7851 GCF_000935625.1 Nanorana parkeri
AAAATGGGACACATATCAGAAAAATGTTTTTGGAGTGTTTGTGTGAGAATGTCTGTGAGTGTGTGAGATTGTGTCTGTAGTTGTGTACTGTATGTATATCAGTGTTTTTAAGGGCCCAGACACACTGGTAAAGTGTGTTAATAACATAGCGTTAACGCACTGTACCCCGTATTTTGCACCATGCATTCTGGTGTGGGGGGTGTGTTACGTTGCCATTCATGCCCAAACGCACGGGTGGGAGACCCACAGTTGGTGCATCCGCACTGGAACGCGCGGTACCCTAAAGCAGTGCGTTCTATTGCAGTGCGACTTGGGTCGCGACTTAAATCACCGAGCACAAATGTGGGTCCTGATGTTACACAGGTTGAGAACCACTGGTCTATAGGACCAAAACCATGTGGCATCCGCCTAAAAATAGCTCCTGCATCTTTTGACTTGTATTGGTTTTTGTGTTTTGAGCGTTCTTGCAAGACTGAATCCACGCGATAAAATGCCTAGGTGTGAACCAGTCCTTAGGGGAAACATTACTGATCGTTCTAATACCATCTTCTGTATTCCCCAGAGCCTGCTCTTGTCCCACCTAAACTTGCTTCCATGCTTGTGTCTTCCTTCATCTGGTTGGGTACATTCCTCTTATATGTATGTGGTTGACTCCAGATCCCACATGCAAATTCTGTTCAAAGTACCGGGACAAAATGTTCTCTTTGGTCCTATGTGGCAATCTGGTGCGGTTTATTTGATATTAGCATCATTCTGGTTATGACCTTGACTTTATGGTTTTTATCAGCCAGTCCCTGGCCATCCAGACGTCTGCCTGTTGTTCCTATTTGCTGCTCGCCCCAAACCTTGCCTTTGCAATGACCCTCCCTGAATGCAGGCTGGCCACTCCCTCATTGCTCACTCCAAAGACATGTCTTCCATTTACTGATTAGTACCTTGAGCCAACTCTTGATAAAGTCCGCTGTCACCTGTGGGTCTTGTGTATTTGTTGAGTGTCAGCCAGCAAATCCCTTACCTCACTGGGTTCCTGGAGAGGACCACGTAGATCTTACACCTCTTGTAGAACACAAACAAACAAAACCGGATAGAGATGGACCATACTTTACCTCTGGCATTGTTATTCCCTCTTTGGTAGTTTTCAAACCATCAGATGTAGTATAGTGAGTAACCATTGCACAATGTTACAGTATAGAGAGTAAGTGTTGTCACCCCAGGACAGGAAGTGTTGCTCTGCAGGATAACCAGATGGAAATAAAGGGTAAAAGAGAATGTAAGCTAGTGTAAGGACTGATAAGCTGCAATATATTACATGTTGGTTCTAGGGGTTTTGCCACACACTCAAGACAGGTTCCATGGACACTACCGAATATACACTGAGTGGCCAGATTATTATGACCCCCCCCCCCCCCATCAGTACTTCGTTGGGCCGCCTCGTGACTCCACGAGATGTTGAAAGGTGATGCGAGGAATCTGACACGGCACTGTTGCCCTTCTGTTGTCTTGTACCAGTCTTGCCCCTCCCCCGTTCTGCCCTAACATTGACTAGTCGCTGACGGCCACAATTCGCACGTTTAGACCCAGATTTTCGGATGACAGTCCGGTCTTTAAACACTTTAACAATGAGCTGCTCTTGAACATTTAAGGAATTCTGCTGTTTAGCTTATAATCGCTCCATGGCTCCGAGCGCCAACAATCATCCCCCGTTCAAAGGCTGTTAAATCGCGTTGTTTCCCCGTATCTTCAGAAACAAATCACTTCTACTGTCGTGGTAACCAACCCGCTTCCCTATTTATAATGGTCTGGCCCTCTAGCAACTTCAGCGCCAAATTATAGCTAATTTGCCTACAAACGTCAGGTGGTCATAATAATCTGGCCACTAAGTGTATTTATTTTCCATAAACAAAAAGTATTTTTCTTTTCCCTTCAGGCAATTCACAGGCAGGGCCGGATTTACTCTTTCTTCTGTCCCAAGGCCAGGTTACTCAATGCGCCCCCCCACCCGCCAAACTGCCCCCCTCGTGGAGAAGGCAGAACTGCAGGCTGCACACAAGTGATCTCGGCGAGAACACGTGTACAAAACGAGCAGCGGCTTCCCCGCTATACATTTAGGCTTGCTTGCCCAAAGCAGAGCTAAATGTAGAAAACAACTACTCGCCCAGGCATCGGGAGATAGGAATTCCACACCCCTGCTGCCTCTCTACTCCCTGCTGCCCCGAGGCTGGGCCTTGGTTGGCCTTGTGGGAAATACGGCCCTGCTCACAGGTGAAAAACACAAATGAAGGCTTAACTTCAGCATATAAGACAAAGTAAAGTTCACTTATCTTCAGCAAATTGGTTATATTGTCTCACCGACACAAGGTTGTCCCGTTCACTCACAGTGTCCCAGTCCCAGGACTTTAACGTTTGCCTCAACAAAACGCCTCAGTGGTACTTCATACCCTTTAGCCACTTCCAGCAGCTTTCCACACACCTTGTGTGCCTGGCTCTCTCAGCCTGTCAAATCCTCCAGCCTGTTCCTGGTGTGGTCCCATCTCACCACATGGCTTGACCCTTGTGTGCCTCCACAGTACACCACTTCTCCTCTGAGTGCTGGTCTGGCTTCTTAATGGTCGTTGGCAAAATCTGGCCACAGGACTGGAGATCCCATCCCACCCAGAGCTCTAAGAAATCTCCAAAGCTCCAGATCCCAGCTACAAATAGGAAAACCCGGAAGAATCTGAAAAGCCAGGCCCTTCCTTATAAAATGGTTTACATTCTGGACCCTCTCAGCCCCTCTAGC
Organism: Nanorana parkeri; assembly: GCF_000935625.1. Lineage (NCBI taxonomy): Eukaryota > Metazoa > Chordata > Amphibia > Anura > Dicroglossidae > Nanorana > Nanorana parkeri. The sequence continues at coordinate 7,432 of NW_017307768.1, forward strand.
TGAGAGTCCTGGGTGCCAAAGTTGCCATACTACAACATGGCATTGCCACACACTGCCACAATATATATATACAGTGTATTATATATTCAGTAGAAAACATCAAGACTCTTCACTGTCCTCTCACATAAGGAATCTGCTGATTATACTTAGTAACGGACGTTGACTTTGGCCAAGGTTAGATACGTTCAAGTTTCAAGGATCAGAGCTCAGTGGTGAATCATTAGTGCATCTTCAGAGGTTTCCAGGTCTCTCATTAAACTCAATTACACCCAATCCCAGGAAAACATTGTCAATTTTCCATGTTATGTAAATTAAGAAATTATAGTTAGTTACAAATGAAGCACCTGAACTACACAGCAAGTTGTGGATCTGCAAGACTAGGCCAAGAACTGATATATGTTGGTTATGCTATAATACATT
>NW_017307768.1:8170-19929 GCF_000935625.1 Nanorana parkeri
CTTTTCTTTAGAAATGCATACCTACATACAGGGCCAGATTTACTCTCTCTGCTGCCCCAAGGTAGGGTTGCCACCTGTCCAGGATTCACCCGGACAGGTTTTGAATGCCGTGTTCGGGTTTCATGGCAGCAGAAACCCGGACAACAGGATGTCCGATAGACTGGGGCAACCAAAATTAAGATAGGGGCTACTGACCCCCCACTGAAAACAGTCCCAACTGTGATATTTACATATGAATAAGGCGTGACTCATTCTCCCCAAAAAATGTCAGCACGTCGCTAGAATGTTTGAGTTTCACTTGAAGAAAAGGTGGCAACCCTACCCCAAGGCCGGGTCCCTCAATGCGATCTATGATGTGATCTTATGATGAAAGATTGGACTTTCCATTAAGATCCAAGGTTTGCTAGCAACATATTTCTCTCTATGTCTCGTACCGATACCGGTTGGGAGTTGCTCCAGCCCCCCTATTACATCTGTATGGTGTGCAATAGAAATATCATAGCACCCAAGTGTTCCTCACTTGGATGGACAGTCCCTCTTTTGGAACCGATTCCCTCATCTCAGTTGTCTCTATTTTTGGTACGATGTATAGATCTCAAAGCAAAGTGCATGTCCATTGCCTACATACATTAATATGGGTGTGGCAATAAGCATGTCCATTGCCTACTTACCTTAATCGGGGTATGGCAAGCGGCATCTCCATTGCCTACATATCTTAATGGGGATGTGGCAAGTGGCATCTCCATTGCCTACATATCTTAATGGGGATGTGGCAAGTGGCATCTCCATTGCCTACATATCTTAATGGGGATGTGGCAAGTGGCATCTCCATTGCCTACATATCTTAATGGGGATGTGGCAAGGTGCATGTCCATTGTCTACATACCTTAATGGGGGGTGTGGCAACTGGCAAGGGGCATGTCTATTGCCTACTTAGCCTACTGGGAGTGTGACAAGGGGCATGTCTATTGCCTAAATACCTTACTGGGGGTGTGACAAGGGGCATGTCCATTGCCTACATAGCTTAATGGGGGTGTGGCAAGAGGCATGTCCATTGCCTACATACCTTTATGGGGATGTGGCAAGGGGGATGTCTATTGCCTACATACCTTAAGGGGGGTGTGACAAGGGGGCATGTCCTTTGCTTACATACCTTACTGGGAATGTGACAAGGGGCATGTCCATTGCCTACATACCTTAAGGGAGGTGTGACAAGGGGCATGTCATTTGCTTACATACCTTACTGGGAATGTGACAAGGGGCATGTCCATTGCCTACATACCTTAAGGGAGGTGTGACAAGGGGCATGTCATTTGCTTACATACCTTACTGGGAATGTGACAAGGGGCATGTCCATTGCCTACATACCTTAAGGGAGGTGTGACAAGGGGCATGTCATTTGCTTACATACCTTACTGGGAATGTGACAAGGGGCATGTCCATTGCCTACATACCTTAAGGGAGGTGTGACAAGGGGCATGTCATTTGCTTACATACCTTACTGGGAATGTGACAAGGGGCATGTCCATTGCCTACATACCTTAAGGGAGGTGTGACAAGGGGCATGTCATTTGCTTACATACCTTACTGGGAATGTGACAAGGGGCATGTCCATTGCCTACATACCTTAAGGGAGGTGTGACAAGGGGCATGTCATTTGCTTACATACCTTACTGGGAATGTGACAAGGGGCATGTCCATTGCCTACATACCTTAAGGGAGGTGTGACAAGGGGCATGTCATTTGCTTACATACCTTACTGGGAATGTGACAAGGGGCATGTCCATTGCTTACATACCTTAATGGGGGTGTAGAAAGGGGCATGTCTATTGCCTACATACTTTAATGGGGGTGTAAGTAGGGGCATGCTCATTGCCTAATTACCCTACTGGGAGTGTGACAAGGGGCATGTCCTTTGCTTACATACCTTACTGGGAATGGGACAAGGGGCATGTCCATTGCCTACATACCTTAATGGGGGTGTAGCAAGGAGCGCGTCCATTGCTTACATACCTTGTGCTGAAAGGTTCCCCTCCATGAAGTCTCAGAAAGTTGATAGGTATTGGAATGTACTAATTATCTCCCTGCAAGTCTACCTGCCCAAAAAACAACAGACTCTGCAGGCTCTAATGATTGGCAACCGGAGACCATGTGATCTAATCTGCCAAGCATAAAAGCTTGGGCGTCACTTTTTCTTTCCGCTCTGGTATGCATGTATGACCTGGGTCAATGAGTCAAGAACCTGGCTCTGCGCCATTCTCTCCTTCTAAAGCCCATTGGCCAATAGTGACTTTTTGAACGGGGGAGGGGCTAGGCCATCTTTGATTCATGTAAAGGGTGAATTTCAATGACTAGGTCACTTTAAGCTAGCCAAATATTTTGATAACTACCACCCAAGGTAGATTATCACAAATCTATGCCGCATCCTTCAGACTCATTCAGATGGAACGTAATTATGGCCAGGAAACCCAGAAAAAGCTCAATTATCCTCCGGGCAGAGTAATTCGCCTTTCCATTGTACATAACGCTAAGTATAAATGTTTTATAGCCGGATAAACATAATTAATGGCGGCATCATTATATTTCTCATCGCATGATGAACTCTACTCTCCGCTGCTCTATTCCTCACAAAACAGAGGGGGGAAAATGATTGGCTCGGAAAGGTCACGGACTCCGTCTTCAGTTTCACTTAATTGAAATGCATTATATTCTTCCCTGGCGACCATTCTCTGCAAATCCAGCTCGTTACCAATGCAAAGAGAAAAAATAAGAGTTTACTGTACAAATTAAATCCTGTTATTCCAACACATAAATAAATATAGCTGCGGTCATTTTGTAGAGAACCAGAAAAGAGGACCTGTCACATCCAAACTTCCCGTGAATGAACGTTGGTTTTTTTTGGTGTGTGCTTTATTTTTGTGTATGCACTGACACAGACAAAAATTGGTGAGGTCCCTGGGTTACACATGGTGCACTGGGGTGTACTTGGAGTCACTGGATGCTCTGGACGCACTGAAGTCACTAGATGAAACATGAATTAGGAGGGCACTTGGAGTCCCTGGGTGGCACATGATCCATTGGGTGTATTTGGAGTCACTGGATGCTCTGGACGCACTGGAGTAACTAGATGACACGTGAATTTGGGGCGCACTTAGAGTCAGTGGGTGCATTGGACCCACTAGAGTCACTAGATGACATATTGCTCTTGAAGTCATTGATTGACACATGGTGCACTGGGGTCACTGGATGCCCTGGGTGCACTGGAGTAACTAGAAGACATGTGAACTGGGAGCGCACTTGGAGTGAATGGATGCATTGGACCCACTAGAGTCATTGGATGACACGGAGAGCACTGAGGTGCTTTAGGGGCAATGTGACACAGAGAAAACACTAGAGTCTCTAGATGACACATTGCTCTTGAATCCTTAGATGACACATGGTGCACTGGGGTCACTGGATGCCCTGGGTGCACTGGAGTCACTAGATGACATGTGGACTGGGAGCGCACTTGGGGTCAATGGGCGCACTGGACATGCTGGAGTCACTAGAGGACACAAGGACTGGGAGCGCATTTGGAGTCCCTGGGTGACAAATGATGTACTGGGGTGTACTTGGAGTCACTGGATCCTCTGGGAACACTGGAGTCACTAGATGACACATTGACTGGGAGTGCACTTGAAGTCCCTGGGTGACACATGGTGCACCGGATGTACTTGGATTTACTGGGTGCGCTGGAGTCACTTGATGACACGTGGACTACGAGCGCACTTGGAGTCACTGGGTGCACTGGACACGCTGGAGTCACTAGAGGAATCATGGTCTGGGAGCATGTTGGAGGCACAGAGTGCACAGAGTACCCAGAGGCTCTAGGCAGACATGGAGGACACTGGAGGCTTGAGGATACAAGTAAGTACTGCAGCAGGGGGCTCGGCTAAATCTGAAAATTGCATTGCTCAAACACCAAGTTCCTCAGTGCTTCACAGTTTCAGGTGATGCCAATCAGCAGAACTTTCTCCTGATTGGTCATGTGCCGGATCCCAGAAGAGGTGAGTGTGACATCCCGCAACAGCCGGTGATCTTCCTCACGCCCGCTTCAGCCCTAGATTGCGGGCCCCTTGGCATCACTGACCACTGGTCCTGCATTGTATATGATGATGTTGACGAAGGGGTGGTCAGAGGCGGCAGAGGAGCAGCTCCACGGGCCCAGTTGTCCATCCAAGTAGCAATGTAGGTAAAGCTTGCAAAGCTGTAATTGATAAATGTATGGAGGGGAGGGGCTTGGTGGTTGGGCATCTGAATGAGATTTATTGATAGCTGACCAGAGTTTAGATTTAGGGACACATTAGCCTTTTTTGGTTTAGTAAATTCTCTACTCGAATCTCTTATTATAAACCAACAAATAGACTAAAATGTGGACTTTTTTTAAATAAAAAAAAAAAAACTTTGATAAATCATTTTTTTTAACACTTTACTGTCTTTTTTATACAATGTATCCCTTTCTCAGAGCACGGCGAGTGGTAGTAACACCTGTCCCGGCCTTCGTGAGTTATCATGCTTCCTCAGCTCAGCAATAATGTGAAAAGTGTCAAATAAATGAATATATTAAATGAGCAGTAAAGCGGTCATGTGTAAGAAACTCGGTGACAGCTGCCGGAGTCCCCCAATAGTAAAGTGCAAGTGTCATAAAACCAATATATGCAATGTTAAAAAAAAATGAAAGTTGATATATAAGATGATAACGTGCACAGAACCGACATGATTCATTGCAATATACTGTATACTCATCAACAATTCATATACAATCATAATCCAGGTCTGGGATGGTCCATAAGGTGCTGTGTGTGCAAAAAGCAATGAGAATCCACTTATAGAATGGTGTTTGCTTACTCGGTGCATTGTGCTGTACATGATATAGTCTATACCAGTGGTCGGCAACCGGTGGAATTTTGGTGGTCCCCGGGCCCCTCTGATGCCGTGCAGGCATGGGCTGTCATTGAAGCAGCACGGAGGCTCCGGGGCGGCCTCTCACTGACTCAAGCAGCAGCTGTCACAAGGAATGCGCGGCTCTCAGTAACTATTCAATTCTGTGCATTGCTTTCCACATGATATACTCCATGTTGCTCCACTCAATACATTGCTCTGAAGTGAATGAGGCTCTTGAAGGCTGTTCTGTGGTTCGCACTGATCCAATGCCAGAGCAAGGCGATGGGGGGCTACAAGGAACCAAAATTCCCCCGATTTTGGTTCCTTGTAGCCCACCATCGCCTTGCTCTGCCTTGATCATAATTGGGATTGAATCGAGCAAAACAGGGAAGAGGCGTGCTGCGGCACCACGAAGAGAATGTACTTTAATTGCAATCAAAGATTCTGATGGAGCCTCACCAAGAAATCGATATGGAATTGATACTTGTGTGGCCGGTGTACCTCTACCCTGTATGACACAGATTATTCTCTGTATGTCCGCCTAATAGAAGGCCTTTGGATTGAAAGGTAATAATCTGCGCACGGCGTAACGTTGTTATCTTGTACTGGGCGGAATAAAGTCTTCTGACAAGGACCTGCTGGTGGTGCCGCGGCGGCTTTCATACCTGTTAGATGAGTGTGTAATCACCGGCTTGTTCCGTCAGGCGGGGATTTTCATCTGTCAAAGTGATCACAAAACGAGCCGCCGCTGTCGGACAGACGTGCCGAGCGTTCAGTCAGCTGGGGACAGCGAGGATTTCACTGCAGCCAAGAAAGAGACTCAGATGTTACATAAAAGACAAATATTCTTCAAGTCTGATACAGCTTTTGGTGATAAAAGTCTTCGGAAACCACAAATCTATTTTTCATCTCTTGCTGTGTAGAAAATGTTTTTTTTTGTGACTCTGTTACAAAGTTTCTTCCCCGGAGATCTTGCCGGTCACAGTATTTCCAGTTGCAGGGTGCAATTAGCAGCAGTGTTGTCAGACTGCCAACTCTATCGGTTGGCTACTGGTATTCCATGGCTGGCAGCTGAATGGGGCCAGTGATGTGATTTTGGCTGCCTGGACGCCGGCGGCTGCTACAATGCTAGCATCCATTAGCGCATCCCCAGCCCCATTCGTCTGCCGGCTGGGGAAATCCCTGGTTGGCAGCTGAATTGGGCCTCGGGGTGTGTCATTGGTTGCTAGGACATCGTCGGCTGCTAGCATCTTTGCAACCAATAGCGCATCCCCGGCCCCAATCAGCTTCTGGCTAGGGAATCCCCGGCTGGAAAGTGAATGGGACCGGGAAAGAGTCATTGGTTTTTTGGACACTGGCAGTCACTAGGGTCCTAGTGACCAACAGTCCTGATTGGGCCGCATTTTCCTTTGTAAACTGGTATTGAAGATCTTTGTCTGGGTGTGATGTAATAAAATGTCCACCCACTTCAGAGACTGAGCCAAGCCTAACCCTGACCCCTGACCCTAACACTAATCCAGCCTATCACCTGAACCTAACACTCATCCAGCCTAACCCCTGACCCTAACTAATCCAACTCCTGACCATAACACTAACCAAATTTAACCCCTGACCCCAACACTAACCCTACCTAACTTCTGACCAAAGCACTAACCCTACCTAACCCCTGAACCTTAAACTAACTCAACCTAACCTCTGACCCTAAACCTAACTCAACCCAACCTCTGACCCTAACACTAACCTTACCTAACCCCTGACCCTACCCTCTGATTGTAACACTAACCCAATCCAATCCCTATCTCTAACCCAACTTAATTCCTGACCCTAACACTAACCCTTCCTAACCACTGAACCTAGCACTAACCCAACCTAAGCCCGGACCCAAACACTAATCCAACCTGACCAGTAAACCTAACACTAACCCAATCTAACCTCTGACTCTAATACTAACCCTACCTAAGCCCTGACCCTAACTTCTGACTAACACTTAGACATCCTTACCCTAACACTAACCCAATCTAACTCCTGAACCTAACACTAGTCCAACCTGACCCTTGACCCGAATACTAACCCAACCTAAACCCTTAACACTAATCCAACATAACCACTAAGCCTAACACTAACCCAAGCTAAGCCCTGCTCCTAACAGTAACCCTACCTAACCCCTGACCCTCAACACTAACCCCTGACCCTAACACTAACCCAACCTAACCTCTGACCTTAACATTAGCCCAAAATAACTCCTTAACTTAATAATTCACTCTAACCCCTGACCCATGACCCTAACCCAACCTTACCTCTGACCCTGACACTAACCCAACTCCTGATTGTAACACTAACCCAACCTATGACCCTAGTATTAACGCCTGAGAGCTATTGACACCGGCGGGATGCCTATATCGAATCCAGCTCCATTGTCAGCCATGCACAGTCCAGAGACTAGCCGGAGCTTTGCGGTCACATGACCCCATAGAGAAATGTAAAAGTATTCAGCAAGTGATACATTAGAAAATATAAGTAGAGAAGATCGGAGCAAAGGAGAAGCATCATTCGGCAGGTAAGTCATTGTGTAGCCTTTCCTTGTCGCAGATCCGTTATAATTTGATACTAGACATGTGTGATTCGCTTCGTTACGAATCGAAATTTGTACGAATTTTCCTGAAATTCCGAATTTCGGAGCATCCGAAATCCGAATGGCAGTTTCCGAATTATATCCGAATTTCTTTGAAACAGGAACTAATATTACCCCTGTAAAATGTAAATGAGGTTGAACAACATGACAAGATTTTTTTTTTAATCCGAGATACGGATCCGCTGCTGCTGAGAGTTGCATTACAATACACAGGCAGGAAATACAAAATTCCGTTGACGTATTTTCGTTCCGTTATGAACATTCGTTATATTGAAGTTAAAAAGCAAAGTACATTTATATTGGAGTTGAAGGTATTTTTTTTTAAATACGAAATTCGGATACGGAATTCGTATTTCGTTTTGGTTGACCAATCAGAGGTTCTCTTCTGCTGCTGAGAGTTGCATTACAATACACAGGCAGGAAATACGAAATTCCGTTGACGTATTTTCGTTCCGTTACGAACATTCGTTATATTGAAGTTAAAAAGCAAAATACCTTTGTTAATATATTGGAGTTGATGGTAGTTTTTTTTTTATCCGAAATACGAAATTTGGATCCGGAATCCATTAACGGAATTCGTATTTCGGATAAAAAAACAACTACCACATCGACTCCAATATTAACAAAGGTATTTTGCTTTTTAACTTCATCATAACGAAAGTTCGTAAAGTTACGAAAATATAACCGCCACTAACGAAAATTCGTATTTCGTATCCGAATCCGAATTGAGTTCAGTTACAAAATACGAAATAACGGATATTCCGAAACGAAACGAAACAGAACGAATTTTTTGACGGCGCACAAGTCTATTTGATACACGATTGGTGACACATTCAATCATCGTCCAGAGAAAAGACAAATGAAAGAAATATTGATACAAATCTTTTCTGTTATCTGCTCCCCTCCCCCGACCCCTTTTCCTGAATATATCACCGGCCTCCTCTTCCCTTTCTTCCGTCTCTTCAGTGCTGGAAGACGTCCAGTTTAAGGTTTTCAGTCCACCAATCGCAGATGTTCTGTTTTTTGTTTGCTGAATGCTCCGAAAAATAATTGCAGCTTTTAAAAAGATGATATCAAATATTTGACTGCGACACAACCCATTTTTGTCATGTAGAGGTAATAAACATCACCTTTCCACTTCACTCTGTGACTGGCTGTTATTTCCTGTTACTGCCCAAAAAATCCTTTCCCTTGCCAACACAGCAAAAGCTCCATCTGCACATAAATTCTTAAAGCTGAAATCCGGGCTCAAAAGTCACAAATGATACAAATCCACTTTGCGTGCACCGCATGCCTTTCACAACCCAGATATTACATTGTTAAAGTAGCAGTGACTTCTTTGGGGTTGCCACCTGTCCCGGATTCACTTGGACAGTTTCGGATTTTGAGTCCTGTATGTGCTGTTTCTAGGTTTCAACCCGGCTGCAACCTGGCACGGCACATACAGGACTCAAATCCCGGACTGCCCAGGTGAATCCGGGACAGGTGGCAACCCTAGACTGATGAAAATAAACTTTGCCTCTGTTACCTTCAGCTCCCTCTGGTGGTGGCTGAGAGCAGCTGCAGGAGTGTCACACTTCGCCGGTGCCATGATCCGGTGCCGGGTTTTGCCTCCTGTCCCAGGTGCTCGGTTTCCTGCCAATCCATACTGAACCTCCCTGTTAAATGCTCACTTGTTGCTCGACGTTCGAGCAACAAGTCGTTACACTTGACCGGACCCCCTGTGTACTATTTGCCTTGGATCCCTGTGGATTGCGATTTACCGGCTTTGTTTCTCCTGTTATTCCCTTGTGCTCCCTGTGAGATCCTGCTTACCTGTGAGTTTGCTATCCTCCCGTGTGGCTGTTTGTCCTTGCAGCCTCGCTCCTCTGTTGTCTCCGGATAGCCGTGATGTGCCGTCTCTCCGTCCAGTGGCGTCACAAGGGGGGTACGGCCCGCACCCGGGTGACACCATTGGAGGGGTCACACCAAAATGACTGACAGTCATTTTGGTGTCACCCCCTATGAAAATTTGGGCACTTGGTCATGGACCGAGAGCCAGACAGTGTCAGGAGAGACAGTGTCCTCCTCTCTCTGCCGGCGTCCATCACCAAAATGGCCACCGGCAGGCGTCAATTAGATGACCTCGCATGCACGTGGTGACGTCACACACATGCACGATGACGTGACGGCGGGGTGTCACCCGGTCTCCGCTCCGGGTGACACCCGGCCTCGGGACGTCCGTGCTCCCATCCCACTTTGTTTAGACTCCTGCTCCTGTGTCCCTCTGTATCCTGTACTGCTGTTTGTGTACAGGCCTTGCCCTTGTATGCCTGTGTGTCCAGAGCCCCGATGCTGCAACCAGTTTCCCGATTCTGTGCGGGTGCGCTAGAGGGCCGCAACCTGGAAGGTGTCCAGCAGCCAATCATGCTCACCATTGGAGGCTCTGTGGAAGACCCGGTCCTTCTTAGACTCTGCGCCTCTAGTGCGTGCCCGACACCTAGTTGCAGAGTCCTCTGCCCTGTACCCTTGGCTACACTCCAGCTTGCTACTTCAATCCGCTCCGTAAGCCCCGGAGCTTACCGACCCTCGTGCCCAGGTTTCCCAGATCGTGGCAAGGAGGAAGAGAAGAGGTACACAGACTGATACCAGCCAGGATACCAACTGGAAGATTCCAATGTCTGAGACTAATCCAACCTCTCCTGGTTTATAAAGAATAAAGAGGAAGTTCTGAAAGTTCTTTGAAAGCCCAACTCAGGTTTTAAATTAAAAAATCGCCTATCACGTTTAAAAAATAAAAAAGCGACCCTGGCTGCAATTCTCAGCTCCATTCCGGTGCGGTCACCCAGTGCCAGTGTTCTATCGCGTTCTCCAACTCCTCGAGACATCCAACTCCCATCAGTGCGCCTACGCAGCCACCCAAGGGAAGTATCCAGCTCTACGATCTGCGGCAGTGCGCCTGCGCGGGCACCCGATGCCACAAGCACCGACGGCAGTTGGAGAACTCGATTACAATTTCGAAGGCGCACCTACGGCGAGTCAACGAGGATTGCACGTGCACTAGCGCCATCTACAAAGGATGTGACGTTACCCGTTGGAGATCTTGACGAGTTGGCCACCTCGACAGAACAGCGGTCCTCTTCCAGGATGAAAGATACACAATATCGTTCATTCAACTTTCTGTGAATTTAAGGGGTTGAAGGTGAAATATTATTTGCCCCATCGGCGCCCTTTATGCACCTTTTTCGGGGCAGTTCAGGAACATTTGGGTACATTATAATTCAGATGGAAGAGGTTAACTCTGGAGCGGCCGCGTCAGTAACATACCATGTGACCGTTGTGTGGCGATCCATGTGTTTCTAATTAACATCGCGTGCATACTGCACCTGCTGGGAAATAGTGCTCGCAGGGGCAATATAAAGAGACGCAGGACCGATATTACAACACCACATCAACATTGTTCCAACTTTATTGACAGTTTTGCACATTTGCGTTGTAGCTGGCTCTGGGCTGGCATGGAACACAGAACACAAATTGAAGTGAATGATTTCCCAGTCTGGGGATATCTCTCCAAGGTGTAGATACAATAAAACCGGGAGAAAGAAACTGGAATTGTCCTTCATGGCAACCAATCAGAACTCCTGTCTATGTTTTTTTATATAATAAAAGGTAAAATGATAACGGTTGCTACGGACAACTCTCAGTTTTTGCTCTCTAATTGTGATGCTTTGACGTATAGTTGCTAGCTCGCCAGGGCTGACCTTGTACTTGGCCTGGAGGGCGTTCAGTCCTTGCTCGCACGTTTGCCTTGCCTCTGCTGTCCACGGGTAGTGGTGAGGGAATTGATTCGTAAAACTGGCCATAAACTATTGAAATTTCAGCCAAACTGTGTACATTAGCAAAGATTCTAGTAATTGGCAACCCTACCGGTACCACTCTGCTCTACAAACTGAAACTGAAAAAGGGAAGGAACTAAGGAACTGGGCAAAACAAATCATTATCCACTGAAGAGCTGCTGCAGCCAATCAGCCGCAGTCACTGTTGGGATATTCTGACAGCCACGAGCGCATGTTGCTGAATACAATAGCCTGCAGGGGAGGTTCCTCCATTGACACTGTTTAATGAGGATAGGCAGTTTGGTATGTGTGGCCAGCAAGATTTAGATTCACACAAGTGAGCTAATAGGAGTCCAAAGGACTGACTTGAAGAGTGGCAGGGTCCCCCC
>NW_017307768.1:20114-20969 GCF_000935625.1 Nanorana parkeri
TCTTGTCAGGGGGGGTGGATACTACTAGCTTGAAAACTTTCTTTTTTTACTGCTTTGAAAAGATACAATGTTTACATTTCAGAGCTGAATATAAATAATGTCAAATGAACTGTAAATAGAAAATAATATATTCCTCTTAAGAAAACGATATCCTTCCCCGTACACGGCTTATTCCCACCGCAGGTGAGATGAACACACAGCCAAAGCTGCATTGTTCTCTGTAGGACTCCTGCATGCCGCATTTACCCCCTGTAGCCCTCATTGGGGCGTTCAAGATCACATGACACACGACAATATATACTGTTAAGGTGCGTGGTAAGAAAGACATTGAAAGCATGTTGCATTGCAGCACACTGAGATAAGGTCATGCAGCATTCTTTGGCGTGTTCACCTCCACTTGGTCCCCCGCAGGTGATGCAACAATTCTGCAATGCGTGCCGATGCATTGATGACTGCATTCAGGGATTACCATGGCTGAACATGTACTATACATTAACCCTCGGTTGACGAGCTTTACCGCCAAAAGGTGCTAAATGCAGGCTTAGCTAGGCAAAGGATGAGTTTTATGGCGCTTGTATCTGTCCCGGAATTCTCCGTGAGTCCGCACTCCTCTTTTCAGATTACATGCGGAGGTTGCATTGTGTTTGCAGCCCGCGCAGCCGCATTAAAGCCTCATTAATGCAAACTTTGAGCAAAAAGTGCTGATGCAAGGGGAACCGCTGCTAAATATGCATCACCGTCTTCACTACAGATTACATATGGCTTATCGGTAAACTAGAATTATCATATCAAATTACAAAGACAACATCAGGGTGGAGACTGTATGAACCCCCCCCCCCCCCCCATCTTTATAGA
>NW_017307768.1:21058-21283 GCF_000935625.1 Nanorana parkeri
GTCCAAACATGTCACATTGAGGTCTATTTATAAACTATTTGCATGGCTTTTTACCCTGTACATATCGGTAAACATTCACTCTGTGAGAATGTATGCCAAACCGTTAAGCTATGTACAGCCCCCCTGCTGGCCCCTCCCACCAGCCCTGATCTGCCTGCATTGCATGGAGAAGCACAGAGAACCAGGGATGATTTGGCTTCTGGAAGTCACCGGCGGGATGCGGCG
>NW_017307768.1:21306-30286 GCF_000935625.1 Nanorana parkeri
GAGAGAGAGAGGAGAGACAGCCAGGGGAGAGAGAAGAGAGACAGCCAGGAGAGAGAGAAGAGAGACAGCCAGGAGAGAGAGAAGACAGACAGCCAGGGGAGAGAGAAGAGAGACAACCAGGAGAGAGAGAAGACAGACAGCCAGGGGAGAGAGAAGACAGACAGCCAGGGGAGAGAGAGGAGAGACAGCCAGGAGAGAGAGAAAGGAGAGACAGCCAGGGGAGACAGCGAGAAGAGAGACAGCCAGGAGAGAGAGGAGAGACAGCCAGGGGAGAGAGGAGAGACAGCCAGGGGAGAGAGAGGAGAGGCAGCCAACGAAGTTAGAAGTGAGACAGCCAGGGGAGAGAGAGGAGAGGCAGCCAACGAAGTAAGAAGTGAGACAGCCAGGGGAGAGAGAGGAGAGACAGCCAACGAAGTGAGAAGTGAGACAGCCAGGGGAGAGAGAAAGAAGAGAGACAGCCAGGAGAGAGAGAGATAGAGAGACAGCCAGGAGGATGAGCAAGGAGAGATAGTGAGGAGAGACAGTCAGAGGAGTGTGCCCTTCAGGACTTATCTCCACCCTGTGTTTCAGACAAATCTTTGATCCCCCAGTTCCAGCGTCCCCCCTTGTCCCGTGCCTCCTCCATCCTCCCCCTGACATCGAGACATCTTATATCCGGGTTTCAGCACATACAGGACTGTCTGGTTGAATCCTGGACAGGTGGTAACCTTAAGGTGTACGAATCCGGGAACTCAGCAGAGGGATCCAACCAATGGAGTCTGGAGACTGTCAGGTGGTTTATCTCAGCAGCCACAACAACAACTGGAAGATGAGTTTTGGGTGGACTGGTCCTTTAAGGTGGAATGTTTCCTGCACCGCGTGCTCCGCCCCCTGGAGGTTTCCCGTCATTATCTAATCTGTGATGAACATTGGAGAAGTTGGTAAACTTTCTCTAATTTCTCTCTGTGAGAATTTATAAAACAAAGGAAAATCTTCTCCCTGTAATCAGACTAATGACATTAGGTGTCGGCGAGCGGCGCGGCGGCGGCGTACGGTGCTAATTACGGAGGCGGCTTATCTAACGACAACAAATGTTTATCTTCATTTACAGATCGCGGGACAATGGCGTCCGGCTTCCGTTCACGCGGCAACCGCTAATTGATGGGACGCAAAATGTAATTAACATGAAAGTATCGCTCCGTCACAACTCACCTGCTGAATCGTTATATCTGCGAACAGGGCCGAGGATATCAGGGCGCTGCCAGGCTCTCATTACGTGGCGGAAATTAAGGCGCATCGAAAACACGATCGCACTCTGCGGCAAGCTTTTTTGTTTAGCATTGGAGATCTTGCATGAAGTTCTCACCCCCCCTCCCCCCGGGTCTGTACACCCGCTGTGCCCATTATGAGGAGCTCCCACCATCCCTGTGCTGAGTTCCCGGGTCTGTACACCCGCTGTTCCCATTATGAGGGGCTCCCACCATCAAAACATTGTACAGAGAGAGATACAAAGTGATATCTGTAAAAATATAAGTCAAGGCAATTGGACTTGCTGTATTTTTTATTAAAGACGTTTCACTGGCCATCCGACCAGCTTTCCCATTTCAGAATGACTTGTAGAGATGTTATCTGGGAATAAATATGATGAATGTTGCTCCAATCCACATAATCTGTTAGTCGCCACCAGGTGTTGATTGCATTTCCATAATTGGAGTCTAGGAGGTGTTATTTACCTGCCCAGAGAGAGGTGTTATACAGCATTGTATGTGGCAGACAATAGATGTCTCAAAGTAACATTGTTTATAGACATTGATCAGAGGGAGATAGAGAGATACAAAGTAACATTGTTTATAAACATTGATCAGAGGGAGATAGAGCGATACAAAGTAACATTGTTTATAAACATTGATCAGAGGGGGATAGAGAGATACAGAGTAACATTGTAATGGGCACAGCGGGTGTACAGACCCAGGAACTCAGCACAGGGATGGCGGGGGCCCCTCATAATGGGTACATCAGGTGTACAGACCCAGGAACTCGGCACGTGGATGGTGGGAGCTCCTCATAATGGGCGCGCAGGTGTGTACAGACCCGGGAACTCAGCACGGGGATGGTGGGAGCCACTCATAATGGGCACAGCAGGTGTACAGACCCGGGAACTCAGCACAGGGATGGTGGGAGCTCCTCATAATGGGCACAGCGGGTGTACAGACCCGGGAACTCAGCACAGGGATGGTGGGAATCCCTCACTAACCCGCCGAGAATCATACGACTTTCGGCGGGTTTTCAAGCGCGCTCGGAAGACAAAAGACGTGCGACCGTACATTAGAAACGGTCGCACGCCTTCCATACACCTGCCGATTAGCGTTTGATCGACGTAATGGATCACCCGCGATTATCGTAAGATAATCGGCAGGTGTATGGGCACCTTAAGAATTCATTTGCATGCAAAATGTTTAGGTGGACTATCCCTTTAACACTTGCGGTACAAGCTTTCTAGTCTCAGCCACACATTTGCATGCGCTGTTTTGTTTGATAAATAATAACCATATTAAAAAACATAATATTCCGTATTAAATAAAGCCTTCCCTCCCCATTTCCTAATTATCCGTGATATACACAAAGATCTTATATCATAGTTCATGTTAATCAAGAGCCCCTTGTGTCTAATTTCTGGCGGCGTTGTAACATCTATAGTCGCGTCTTTATGGTAATGCGTTCTCCAGGAGCGCCGTCCCGATGTGAACACTCATCTGATTTTAGGATGTCAGTAAAAGCTTTCTGATTGCTTTTAAACGGAGAGAGACGAGGCCGCCATACATTACCCGACTGCCTTTCCAGCACTGCAATAAAAATAATGCATTTCCTTCACGGATAATTAACTTGGCTGGGAAACAAAATCTGTTAAATTTAATGTAAAACGCAGAAAAAAATAATCATATTCTTCGGCACAAACACACAATGTTCCCCCGACGTACAGAACAAATCAAATCAGGGGGATATAAAGGTTTAATTGGATTAGCTGTACGCATGTGAGCAATGCATGCCGTACACAAGCTGGGGGAGCCGACCGTCACCTGTGTGTCATATAATAATATACTATAGAGCAGTGGTTCCCAACCTGTGTAACCTCAGGACCCAAAGTTGTCCTCGGTCATTAAGTCGCGACCAGGGCCGGTGCAAGGATTTTTGCCTACACAGGCGAAGGTGCATTTTTGCGCCCCGCCCCACGCCCTCAGACGGCTGCTTAAAAAAAAGTTTGGTTTTGAAATTTTCATTTTGATGCACCTCTAATTTAATTTTATAATGTTTTATCAAATTTTGTTTTTTTAATTAAAAAATGTTTTTCCACTTAACTTTATTGCTATCACACAGGAGCTAACAAGCCCCTGTGCGATAGCATATGGAGGTGACAGGTTCTCTTTATTCAACCTTTCACCTCCAATACAGGAGTTCCAGCACAGCACTGTGCTGGAACCCCTGTGACAGATGAGAGGAAGGGCTGCGACTGCAACTACGGCGGCGAGAAAGGTAGCCGGTGGGGAAGAATTGCGGGCTAGAACTTTCTGAAAGGGGGGGGGCCGGGGGGCCAGACGTCTCACCTCATCAAAAGGATCCCTGCCGCTCCTCTGCTCGGCTCTTCATACCGGCGCTGAGAGGCGGCTCTGGTCACACCTCTCTGCGCTCCCTCTCTCTCCTCCTGGTCGCTCTGAAGCTGCAGCGGCCGGGAGGAGAGAGAGGGAGCGCAGAGAGGTGTGATCGCCGCTGCGGCTGCCGTCTTAAAGGGGCCCTACTCCCAGTCGCATCTTTTTCCGCCCCCCGTACCGGCGCCCTCAGGCAGTTGCTTGACCTGCCTGTATGGTAGCGCCAGCTCTGGTTGTGACCCAAGTCACACCGCACTGGAAAGCACGGCATTGCAGTACCGCATGTTCCGGTGCAAGCGATCAAACTATGGGCGTGAGGTGTGTTTGGGGTGTCATTCAAATGAATTGCAACGCTCTTCCCGCACCAGAAAGAACAGTGGGTGTGATTGCGTTGTAATTTGTGGTTAAAACACCGACAGACCCACACTCACAGACATTCTCAAACACACATACACGCTCCCCCCAAAATATTTAGGGGTTCAGTGCGGGCTACTCTGCTTGTATTGCTGGTACAGCTCCTCCAGCAGTGCAGAGTATTTCAGGAGAGTAGAGTTATAGAGGAAGGAGCAGAGTCCTCCAGCAGAGCAAAGTATGTCAGGAGAGGAGAGTTATAGAGGAAGGAGCAGAGTCCTCCAGCAGAGCAGAGTATTTCAGGAGAGGGGAGTTATATAGAGGAAGGAGCAGAGTCCTCCAGCAGTGCAGAGTATTTCAGGAGAGGAGAGTTATAGAGGAAGGAGCAGAGTCCTCCAGCAGTGCAGAGTATTTCAGGAGAGGAGAGTTATAGAGGAAGGAGCAGAGTCCTCCAGCAGAGCAGAGTTTTCCAGGAGAGTTATAAAGGAAGGAGCAGAGTCCTCCAGCAGTGCAGAGTATTTCAGGAGAGGAGAGTTATAGAGGAAGGAGCAGAGTCCTCCAGCAGAGCAGAGTTTTCCAGGAGAGTTATAAAGGAAGGAGCAGAGTCCTCCAGCAGTGCAGAGTATTTCAGGAGAGGAGAGTTATAGAGGAAGGAGCAGAGTCCTCCAGCAGTGCAGAGTATTTCAGGAGAGGAGAGTTATAAAGGAAGGAGCAGAGTCCTCCAGCAGTGCAGAGTATTTCAGGAGAGGAGAGTTATAGAGGAAGGAGCAGAGTATATAAGGGAACGGTTGGATAGAAGAATAATACAGTACAACCCAACAGTACAGGGTATGGATCTGAATCTCGTACCACACCAATGGAGGAGCACATTGGTGTCACATGTCTGGGCTCAGATAGGATATATAGGGCTCATCTGCATCCATTGACATGCAGGATACATTATGTATCAAACGAAGAAGTTGACTTTTTTCTGTAATGATTTACTGGCCTGACCTGAGCCCATTGACCTCCAGCTACGAATATAACCCCCGGCCCATGTACAATATACGCTCTCATGGTTATTGCCTGCCCTCTCCCAGGATTTATGGCCATGGTGGCTGCTCCATCAATATAAACAGATGGCCTCTGAAATAAAAGCCAGCAGTGCTCTCCCAACCAACAATCAATAAAAGGAAACTCTGCTGTTATGTTATTTAGCTAAACAGATATTCCAACACTCCATTTTATCATTTAGACTTTGTTACCCAATGGATATATCAGAAGGGAGGCCATCGGCACTCGTATCTGGAGCCCTAATTCCATCCACATCTGTAGGGCTGCATGAGATAGTATACAAGCAGCATCCCGAACATCATATTTGTGTGAGAGGACATCTTGAGCAGTGAGGTGTGTACGCTGCTAGACTCCGGTGTCTAAAGGTCAGGTGGATGTTGATCTGCTGAGGCTGCTGATTCAGGAGTAATGGAAGCACAGGGAAGCTTACTTGCAGTTAGTGATAAAGAGATGAGGTGACCACCGCAGGATGTTGTTGCTCCCAAGGCACCTGGCAGCAGTAGTTTAGCAAGAGAAAGTAATTGATTGGCAAATAGTGGTGTCCTGTGTTCTTTTTAAAAGTTAGTTCAGTATGAATTCCATACATAGCACCAACGAAGTACAGTATAGGCAACTCACGCATTAGTATGGATTCCACACATAGCAATAGGAGGTGAAGACAACTCATGCAGGGGTATGGATTCCATACATAGCACCATAAGGTGAAGACAACTCATGCACGGGTATGGATTCCATACATAGCACCATAAGGTTGAGACAACTCATGCAGGGGTATGGATTCCATACATAGCACCATAAGGTGGAGCCAACTCATGCAGGGGAATGGATTCACAAAATACCAACATGACTCCATTTTATCATTTAGACTTTGTTACCCAATGGATATATCAGAAGGGAGGCCATCGGCACTCGTATCTGGAGCCCTAATTCCATCCACATCTGTAGGGCTGCATGAGATAGTATACAAGCAGCATCCCGAACATCATATTTGTGTGAGAGGACATCTTGAGCAGTGAGGTGTGTACGCTGCTAGACTCCGGTGTCTAAAGGTCAGGTGGATGTTGATCTGCTGAGGCTGCTGATTCAGGAGTAATGGAAGCACAGGGAAGCTTACTTGCAGTTAGTGATAAAGAGATGAGGTGACCACCGCAGGATGTTGTTGCTCCCAAGGCACCTGGCAGCAGTAGTTTAGCAAGAGAAAGTAATTGATTGGCAAATAGTGGTGTCCTGTGTTCTTTTTAAAAGTTAGTTCAGTATGAATTCCATACATAGCACCAACGAAGTACAGTATAGGCAACTCACGCATTAGTATGGATTCCACACATAGCAATAGGAGGTGAAGACAACTCATGCAGGGGTATGGATTCCATACATAGCACCATAAGGTGAAGACAACTCATGCACGGGTATGGATTCCATACATAGCACCATAAGGTTGAGACAACTCATGCAGGGGTATGGATTCCATACATAGCACCATAAGGTGGAGACAACTCATGCAGGGGTATGGATTCCATACATAGCACCAAGATGTGAAGGCAACTCAGGCCGAGGTATGGATTCCACACATAGCAATAGGAGGTGAAGGCAACTAACGCAGGGGTATGGATTCCATACATAGCACCAAGATGTGAAGGCAACTCAGGCCGAGGTATGGATTCCACACATAGCAATAGGAGGTGAAGGCAACTAACGCAGAGGTATGGATTCCATAGATAGCACCATAAGGTGAAGACAACTCAGGCCTGGGTATGGATTCCATAGATAGCACCATAAGGTGAAGACAACTCATGCCTGGGTATGGATTCCATACATAGCACCATAAGGTGGAGACAACTCATGCAGGGGTATGGATTCCATACATAGCACCATAAGGTGAAGACAACTCATGCCTGGGTATGGATTCCATACATAGCACCATAAGGTGAAGACAACTCATGCCTGGTTATGGATTCCATACATAGCACCATAAGGTGAAGACAACTCATGCAGGGGTATGGATTCCATACATAGCACCATAAGGTGAAGACAACTCATGAAGGGGTATGGATTCCTTACACACCACCACATATGGCTAGACCTTGGCATGTGAATTGGGTCTGCGGCCAGGTGCCGTGTGTCTAGGGAGACCATGTTGACATTCATCGCTGGACGAAACAAATTCACACTTTAGGGCCCATTCATGCCATCCAGTGTGTTCAGGGCGTGAACGATTGTTTGTGATCGCACCACACTGGAATGTAGGGCACTGCGGTACCACACGTTCCAGTGCCATAAATGGCACCACCACGCCCCTTCCCACCCAGAGCACGGGGAGCCTTTGTTTATACAATCCAGTGTGTTCAGGGAAACCATGTTTACAATATGGTGGGGTGGACTGCAGATGTCAAAACAAAGAGGAAGAGTCATTGTGATAAATGTTGACCTTCTGTTCTTACCTCTTCCTTCAGTGCCGGGACAATCTGGCCGGGTCCTTATTATTGTGCCTGAGATGTTTGCCTGTGGAATACTGTACTGTGTACTTACAGGTCACCCAGGGCCGGTGCTAGACTATTTTGCACCCTAGGCAAGACCAGCTACCTGCAAACTCCCCCCGTCTTCCTCCCACGGCGCAAACCCCACCCCCCCAGGCCATGGCTCCATTCTCCTGCCAGCTAGCTTCCAAAGCGGACAGATGTTAGCAGCTGGGAGCAATAGACTGCTATTGGCTATTTTAATTTGAAATAGCCAATAGCAGACTGGCTATTGAAACCCCACCCACTGAGCAGAGGATCAGACTTGAGAGATAAAGCTGTCTCTCAGTTCCACTTCTCTGCTCAGTGGGTGGGTACCATAGCGAGTCTGCTATTGGCTTTTGCAATTTGAAATAGACGGGGGGCGCCATGGGGGGGTGGGGGGTGAGTGGTCGAGGCTGCGCACCCTAGACAGCAGTGTGCCCTAGGCGGCTGCCTAGTTTGCCTAGTGGCAGCACCGGCCCTGAGTTCACCGCTCTGGCTCTATACAGTGGAGTAGGGAAGAAGTCTGCATATCTTCTGGTCATCTGATGAAGGTTTACTTCTCCGGCGAAAACCAATGACCTGGGTGGAAGGGGGGAGGCACAATGGAGGGTTTTTTTAAGTCCACAATGTACCAATAAAAAAGTGAGCTGTGAAATCACAGCACACTAAAAAAAAAAGTGTCCGGGGGGTGCATGTGGTCCTCCTCTGAAGAGGAACGGCCACAATTCCCTAAACTTCACAGGGTGCAAGGTTCCCGACAGGGGCAAGGAAACCCTGGTCTACCTAGGCCTAGGGCAGGCAGACCCCGATCCCTAAGGACCAACCAAAAGCCGGTCCACCAAGTACTTGGTGAGGACTCTCCCAAAGAGGGACCCCCAAATGGGGAAAAAGTCAAAAAGACCCAATGCCCGCAGAACCTCTCCCCCCTATATCAGGGTGGGCCCCAAAGGCACCCACACCCTCCTCCTTCTGTGGGGTCAAAAACACGCAATCATGTATAAAAACATTGTAATAAAGTAAGTTCCAGTGTCGGCCCACAAAACGTGAGAACCTGTAAAGAAACCGAACATGAGGGTGACGGGTCTCTGTTGTCATGACTCCTGGCCACGTCCACCGTAGGGAGCGTCAGAGCCCGTCTACCTGCCTTCCATTACCCCAGTACATGTCTATGGTCAGAGCCCCGTCAATGTAGTTTCTATGAGACCTGGTGGCGTACCCTGCATTTGACTTTGTTCCAGCAGGCATTCAGGCAGATGAACGGCAAGGACACTGGAAGCGGCGGTGTAATGACACAACAGACGTTACTTCCAGGTGAACTTTGCGATCACAGTTCAGAGGGAGGGGAGCGCTCGGGGAAGATGAGCGATCATTTCCCATCGAAATGTCATTTGTGAGCACGGCGGGAATGGGGGCGCGTGGTGGTGATGGCGAGCTCGCAGGGGGTGTGTGTGTGGG
>NW_017307768.1:30537-32828 GCF_000935625.1 Nanorana parkeri
GTGCAGGGGGTGTGTGTGTGGGGGGGGGCTGAAGGCTAAATGCTGACACGCGTGTATCTTGGACGTGTTTTTCTGCCCGAGCACAGTCGTAGTAATCACTTAACGGATGGAAAGGTCGCGGGTCGTGTTAGTCAGCACTCGCCCGGGTGGGTGATGGCTCGCCGTGTCAATGATTAGACGGATCGCTCTCGTCTCGACCAAAGTCCAGGGAGCAGAAAGTGCAGCGCCGACAGGATGGGATGCCTGACCCGCCCTCCGTATTGGACCAGAGAACCTTCTCCCTGACCTCCTTATATCTTCTTCTCTAGTCGCCATTTACTTCTATGTTCAGTTTTCAATGATTGTCTGCACTGAAGTAGAACCGCCGTCAAATCACATATGTGACGCAGGTCACCCGTCCCAGTAAGACCGGACTCTGCACTTACACCCCCCCCCCCCTGTAAAACTGCCAATCCCACGAGTAGAACCAATAAAAACCCATTGCTTCTATAGGGTGACAACGCTTTTCCTTCTGCAGGGAAATCACTGCAGCATTGTCACCCTTGCTGCTTAGCTACCCTATCAGTGAATAGCCGTCCTCCCCTTCAGTCTTCTATCTGACCTCCGTCCTTCCCTCCAGTCTTCTATCTGACCTCCGTCCTTCCCTTCAGTCTTCTATCTGACCTAACTTTTGGACGATTTCTTAAGGGACCGTAATATACAGGGGTACAGGTAACATACAGGGGTACGGGTAATATACAGGGGTACAGGTAATATACAGGGGTACAGGTACTCCTAGAATGAGATCCTAATAGGTTGGACTTGATGGACTAATGTCTTTATTCAACCTCAAATACTATGTAACTATGTAACTATGTCCAGCATCATCTAGCACCTTCATCCTCAGCCTGACTGTTCCTGGCCACGCCCCTTTCATTCATTGGATTTTAGCTCGTTCAATCATGGAGGCTCAGCATCACATGTGGGCGTTACCTAGGGCAGTGTGCATGCAAATGCAACCCTTGCAGGACCTTTGCTCCCTGTGGGGAAGCAGTGGTCTCTTTGTTTGTAAAGGAAAAACCCGTCCCCTTCTAACCATCTGCGGAGCAGGACAATAGCGCTGTGTTGGGAAGCAGTGGTCTCTCTGCAGAGGTCCGTCATTGCCCTTGCTGAGTGAGACCTATAGCTCTGCAATCAACAAAGCTCATGCTGCCCGCTGATTTGAAGAGTCTACAGAGAGACCACAGAGAGCGCGGCTCCTTCTCTGCA
This sequence comes from Nanorana parkeri, assembly GCF_000935625.1. Lineage (NCBI taxonomy): Eukaryota > Metazoa > Chordata > Amphibia > Anura > Dicroglossidae > Nanorana > Nanorana parkeri. Next base: position 31,786 of record NW_017307768.1, read on the forward strand.
GCACGCTGGCGGGGGGGGCGGCTTTTGCTCTCTCCTCATTGGAGGTCTGACTCGGCAAGGGGAGCATGTCAGACCTCTGCAGAGAGACCACTGCTTCCCCACAGAGAGCAAGGTTCCTTCTTTGCAGCATGCTGGCGGGGGACCGCCTTCCCTACTGCTGTGGTGAAGGGAGACTTTGTACTCTTTTGTTTTTCGATGTTCCTGAAATATTTCCTTTGTTCTTTAATAAGAATCTAATAATAAAAAGAAACAATGTGTCCAATTTGGGAATAAAGTTGATCGCTGACCCCGGAGACCTTTGTTCCTAATTGTTTTCATTCCCTCCGAAAGTCCCAGAAAGTGAAAGTCTTAGGCCCCATTCACATGTAGCGACTTATCGCGCGATTTCCGCCGCGATATCGCGCATTTTTGCAGCGCGATATCGCGAGAAGTCGCCGGCTAATGATAGTCAATGGAGCTGTCTTAGCTCCATGTCGCGCGTCGCGGTCGCAAGTCGCTTCTACAGGACCCTTTTTTCGGCGGATTTTGCGCGATTTTGCTTTTTTCTATGGAGCCCGACGGAGAAGGTCACTCTACCATCGCTGGATCGTCGCCCCGAAAGTCGCGATATCCCGGCCGCTGCAAAGGTATGTCGCTACGTGTGAATGGGGCCTAAAGCATTAAAAAAATAAATAGTTTATGATGTTAAAAAATGTTAGAAGATCCCAGCAGTCCAAAATGAGACATTCACCGTCCCCTTTATTACATCTGACAGGATATTGTCAGGATATTGCATCCATGCAGGGAGGAGGCACATCATCATTCCCTGCCGATCTAGTGTTGATTAGTAAGGTCTAGTGCAGACCTTACTAATGATCCATCAATCGGCCGGAGCTCAGAACTGACAGAGCTCCGGACAGGAGCAGCTCTGCGGTCTGCATCAGACAAAGATGCAGACCACGTATCTGCTCCCGCAAGTCGGGCACGTGGTCCGTGACCGTGTGCCCAACTTTGTCAGCTGGCTGCGGGCCACTTAGTACCGGCTCGCGGGCCGTAGTTGGCCC
>NW_017307768.1:33028-33338 GCF_000935625.1 Nanorana parkeri
GCCGTAGTTGGCCCGCGGGCCGGTACTTTGAGACCCCTGCCCTATACCTTCCCTCCCCAGTGAAGATGTTCAATAAAACGATATTCTGCATTATACTACTGGAGTGGACATCAGTCTGTGGGCATCAGAAGAAGGGCGGTTAGTGCTAATGGTTGGGCAGCGGAAGAACATCCCATAGACAGACTAGAGATGGACCGGGCAACCAGCGGCTCCTTCGGGGGGTGAGTGCTACAAAATAATAAGAAAATATTAATTAATAAATAAAATATAATTAAAATAAAAAAAGTTGATGTATTTTAAAAACAATTCA
>NW_017307768.1:33375-42786 GCF_000935625.1 Nanorana parkeri
GGTGAAAACAATTGGGAACAAAGGTCTCCGGGGTCAGCGATCAACTTTATTCCCAAATTAGACACTTTGTTTCTTTTTATTATTAGATTCCTATTGAATATAAATAAGAATTTCGGGAACATCGAAAACAAAAGAGTACAAAGTCTTCCATCGCCTCAGGAGTAGGGAAGGCGGTCCCCTGCCAGGATGCTGCACAGAGGGAGCCTTGCTCTCTGTGGGGAAGCAGTGGTCTCTCTGCAGAGGTCCGACATGCCCTCTGCTGAGTCAGACCACCAATCAGCAGAGAGCAAAAGCCTGTCCCTCTGCCAGAATGCTGCAGAGAAGGAGCCTTGCTCTCTGTGTTGAAGCAGTGGTCTCTCTGTAGTAGCCTGACATCCCTGTGCAAGTCAGAGCTGGAGCTCTCCAATCAGCGGGCAGCATGAGCTTTGTTGATTGCAGAGCTATAGGTCTCACTCAGCAAGGGCAATGACGGACCTCTGCAGAGAGACCACTGCTTCCCAACACAGAGCTAGCGTCCTGCTCTGCAGCATGTTAGAAGGGGACGGCTTGTGCCTTTAGAAATAAAACATTTATGGAGTTTTAGAATATGATCGGAGGTGTGACCTTAGCTTATGGCAGGGCTATAGATCTGCAGAGAGACCACTGCTTCCCAACAGAGAGCAAAGGTCTTGGAAGGGCTGCATTTGCATGCACACCGCCCTAGGTAACGCCCACATGTGATTCTGAACCACAATGTCTGGAAAAACTAAAATTCCATGAATAAAAGGGGCGGGGCCAGGAGCAATCAGGCTGGGGATGAAGGAGCTTGATGATGGAGTCTGGAGGAGTGGGAGTTCCTAGACAGGCTGTATTTGCAATACGTCATACCCACATGTGATGCCGTGCCTCCATGATTGAAAGAACTGAAATCCAATGAATGAGAGGGGGGCAGGGCCAGGGACAGTCAGGCCGGGGATGACGGTGTTAGATGATGCTGGACATCCTCCAGGAAATGAGGCGGGCTCTATCTGACTTGCTGCAGCTTCTAATACACATTGTGAGGAGCTCCCAGTCAACCAATGACACTGTGCGGCTCAGCTACCAGTCAACCAATGACGCTGTGCGGCTCATCCAACACTCATATATAATGGCTGGAGGACATCACTTGGACGTTCACCAAACCCAACCAGAACCCTGGCATCGGTAAATGTCCAAGCATCACTGGTTGCTAGGACACACACAGAGGTCCGGCAGACAAGCAAACTGGCCAAACCGGTCATCCACTTGGTGCACTGCGAACAGCTTTGGTTCCGGTCAGTCTCATGGTTGACCCCCCAACCCAACCGCATAACCTGCTATGGAGACCTATTGGGAATTTTTGGTTTCATCCAAACTGGAATTATTTTCAGAGAAAAAAAAAATCCCTCGGCGTCATTTCGGCAATTCGGTGGCAGTTGAGGAGCATTAAGGTGAACTTTTAATTAATGGGTTTTTTGTTGTAGTCTCGGCGTCCCTTTTGTGTGCGGCGTTTCAGGGACCGGCGGCTCCGGCGCTTAATCAGAGAGTGAAATTCAATTTAATAACAAAAAGCGGATGAAGTCTTCATGGCCGGCGCTCAGACAAAGCGCACAAGGTTGAACCGTTCAGGACGAACGTCCCCTAATCTAAATGATGAAAAGAGCACAATGGCCGCCGTTCTACAAAGCCGGTCCCCGTAGAATTTGCGGCGGTAATTATTCATTAACGTTCCCTAATTCCGGCCGGCTATTGTGTTGGTGGCGTTCCAGAGGGCCGCCTCGGAGTATAGAAGTAGGAGCGGGTGCTGCTGCAAAACGCAGATAAAGGGAGACTGGAGAGGCTGCCGAGAGGCTAGTTTGTGTCCTCCCATTACCCTAAGGAGAACTATGGGGAAAAACACTGACCCCATAGTTCTCCTTTAAATGAGAGGATTTATTCCCACCACTAGATGGAGCCAAGGAGCACAGGAATTGTTTTTGCTCCTCAGCTCCATCTAGTGGCGGGAATGGTGCTCGGGGATCCAGACTGGGCCTGTGTCTAAACAGAAAGAAGAAGAGGAAAGAACCCCCAAGACTAACAGTAAGGGTGAAAAGTAGGGATGCACCGATACCGTTTTTTCAGTATCGAGTACGAGTACCGATATTTTTTTTTTCTGGTACTCGCCGATACCGATACCGGAAGTCCCATTGAGGAAGCCAGGTGGCATGTAATGACTCACCACCTGGCTTCCTGATTAGCAGGAAGCTGGGCGCCGTGTAATGACGCGTTGCCCTGGCTTCCTGAATGGTCGAGAAGCTGGCCAATCAGGAAGCTGGGCAACACGTCATTACACAGTGCCCATCTTTCTAAAAGGCCGGGAAGCTGGCCACATGCTCCTTCGCCACCCGGCTTTCTGATTAGCCGGGAAGTCATCTACATGCTCAGAAAGCCGGGCAGTGAGCCATTACATACTGCCCAGCTTCCTGATTGGCTGGGAAGCCAGCTCCATGCTCCCTCGTCACTTGTGAAGAGGGAGCATGAAGCCGGCTTTCTGACCAATCAGAAAGCTGGGGGCGTGTAATGACTCGCTGCCCGGCTTCCTGATACCAGAAGCAGAAGCTCAAGTATCGGGCTAGGCATCGGAGCATTTGGGCGAGTACGAGTACTCACCCAAATACTCATCGGCACCGATACCAATACTAGTAGCGGTGCATCCCTAGTGAAAAGCATGACAGATGGAAGACTTTGGTCATCCCATATGTAGCCGGGTGTCTGAGATTTTCTATGAACATCACATCCCTGTCTGCTTTACACCCAGCAATACACTGAGGACACAACTGGTTCACCCAAAAGACCCGACGCCAAAACACAAGGTGAACCACATTGTGTATGCAGTCCAGTGTAGTGAGGAGTGCTCAGAATTGTATGTCGGTGAAACAAAACAGCAGCTACACCAGCGTATGGCACAGCATAGAAGAGCCGAAACTAGCTCCAATCATGCAAATGCAATCAGCACCTTACCTCCATGAGGTCTCTGACGCTATGCTGGTTATGATTACCGGTTTATGTTGATTGGAGCAACATTCACCATATTTATTCCCAGATAATTTTTGTACATGTCATTGTGAATTGAGAAAGCTGGTCGGATGAACAGTGAAACGTCTTCAAGAAAAATACAACAAGTCAAGTTGCCTTGATTTATTTTTTACAGACCCTTTCTCTATGTTACGGAGAAGAAGAGAGGGGGGAGTTGTTCTGTAGTCCTGTGCTAGGGTGACAGTGTTATTCCTCCATAGATACAGTTATCATCCTGGGACAGGAAGTGTGTTACTGACAGGATCACCGGGTTAAGATGAAAAAAAGTCTTAAAACACCTAAGGACTGGCCAGCTGTGCTATATTACAATCATTTTTTCCCTCTTTAATTGAGTCCAGTCCTTTTGTGACTCTTTTATACCACAAGGGAAGAGTTGCTGTTAACAGAGGCAATTGGGGGCATATTTTTTTGTCTTGATCTCACTTAGTGGCCTCCAGGAACGTGGTGTTGGTCTACTTCCATGTTGGCAGAGGCGGCTCTTTAATTAGGCATATTAGGTGGTCGCCTTAGGATTCGCGCTCCCGAGGGCCTCGCGACCGCCTAATTTGCCCTGTCGGCACATTACCTCGCAGCCAGGTAACGAGTTATGAGTTAACCAGGCTGGTGAGACCCCACAAAGCCCTGGTTAGCCCCACAGAGCCCAAGTGAGTTCCCAAAGAGCCCTGGGGAGAGCCCAAGTGAGACCCCTGGGGAGACCCCGCAGAGCCCAAGTGAGAACCCAAAGAGCTCTGGGGAGACCCCACAGAGCCCAAGTGAGAACCCAAAGAGCCCTGGGGAGACCCCACAGGCCTGAGTGGGGCCTCATGTTAAGGTTTCGCCTAAGGCCTTGCAAAGTCTAGAGCCACCTCTGCATGTTGGCTAGCACATTATCAGACATGAAGGACCTGGTGAGGCCAAACCCGACCTGTCAGTGTCATCTAGAGATCTCTTCAGGACGTTCCCTCACATTTGTTGAACGGTGGTGACAGGGAAGAGATGTCTCTTTTATACACGGCTATAGAATTTCTGGCAGACGGGATAACTTGACAGCAGAGGCTCTGCAAGTACTGAACATCGTCATTGTTGCCTTCTTGACTGACAGTAAAAGGAACGCAATCTCTCTAACGTGCCCCTCCAGGGGATTTAGAGATACAATGGCAGCGCTGGAAGGAGAGGTTTCGCTCCTCAGAACATAACCACAATTCACAATTGGATCATAAGAGTACATTTTCCATGACAGCTCTATCTTTTAGTATTAAAAGCCCGTTTTCCAGTCCAGTGACCATGCCCAGCCTGAGATGATGTCATCGGTCTGCTGCAACCGGGAAGAAGCATTTCCTCAGTCTCCCCCCTCAGTGATCACACTGCAACATTGTAATTTTGTAGAAAGTCACAAGATAATAATCGCCGCCCCTACCCACCACGCCCTGCTTCTGTCACATACCATGTGACAGAAGCAGATAGGAGAAGAAAGCTCAAAGGGAGACGTGACCCCAAGTAAGAGGTGACCCCACATGAGACATCACAAGGTCACACAGCGTACGGCAGGGGCAGAACAACAGTATGTGATGCGGATTGCATATTAAACAGAACGGTACCCATGTGTATCTTTTGCTGGCTCAATGGGCAGCTGCTTTGGGCCCAACAGCAATGACTGGGCCCGGGGCAACTGCCCTTTTTGCCCTGCGTTAAAGACAGTCCTGCTGTATGGTCGTATTCGGAGCTTCAACTATTTTGGATTTGAAACCTTTCAATGAGCATTAATAAAACTATTAATTTTTGATTGCTATGTGAGGCCTTTTTGCATACCACTAAAGCCCTTCTTGTACTGGATTGAGTTTTCCTTTTTCTCTTCAAGATAATATCACCAAAAAAAAGGAATGACAAAGTTATTGTGGAAGAAACAATTGTGAGAGCTGCAATGGTTAATATAAGGAATGGAAAATCTTACAGTGAAGGATTAGAACTTCATTCTGTTAAAAAGCAAAGACGTCTTTTAACCAAATGGAGCACACCAAATGTAATTACCACGTGCAAATATATTTTCAAGGCCAGTAGAGAGATTTGGCAAATTAACTTTTATCTAAAGGATTGTGAAAAGGACAACGGGACATCTGGTGCATATGGAAGAAATAAAATATTACTCCGGTCAATAAAGGGGTACACAGGGCCATCCCTATAATGTGGTAGCCAGGAGACATCTCTGTGGGTCACGTGGGGTGATGGCCAGGGCCGGATTTACTCCATCTGCTGCCCCAATGCCAGGTTCCTCAATGCGCCCCCCTGTATGCAGGCTGCATACAAGTGATCTCGGCGACATTGCAGAGATCACTTGTACAAAACAAGCGGTGGCTTCCCCGCCGTACATTTAGTGCTGCTTGCCCAAAAAACAACTCGCCCGGCGCCCGGAATTTCATGTCCCAGGTATCGGGAGATAGGAATTCCACATCCCTACTGCCCTTCTACTCTCTGCTGCCCCGAGGCCGGGCCTCGGTTGGCCTTGTGGGAAATTCGGCCCTGGGGAGGGCACTCTGCTGCACAATGTTTGCAGTGTGCATGCTGCCCTCTTTCTGGCCAGTGCTGGGTGGGGAGATGTGTGTGGTCCTAACACAGCTCTTAGCAACCTGGGGCTACCCCAAGCTACAAGGGTTAACTGCTCATTGTTGTATAGGGGTCTGTCCCTCCGGCCCTGCATTAGCCGTGATGACATCAGCAGGCCATCGAGCACAGGAGGGAGCACAGAGTGCCGGAGAAGCAGGGATCAGGTAGGTAAAATTCCTTCATGCAGGTCCCCTAGACAAAAATGCTCAGGTAACCCTTGTAGTGAGGGGTAGGCACGGTTGTTTTTTTTTTTTCTTTAACAAGATCTGGGCCAAAAATGTAAGAATGTAAATGGAAGTATTTCTTTAACCTTATTATCTATGTAGCAACTATGCCCAAGGTTGCCAGACAGTTCATGAAACGGGTGTTTTGCTCCCACCAGTAACTTCCTATGGATGGGCGCAAGCACCAGTAAAAACCAGTCTAAATTCAGCCATATTGGCACTGTGCGTGGGCCGTTCCAGAGTTAACCAATTCATGATCAGCTGAGCTTGGGGTGGGCTGTATCTGGCTGCTCCCATCATCCCTCAACTCCTTCGAGAATGACTGGAGACATATAGTGGCAGAAAGGAAATACTACACTGGGGGAGCTCTTGGTTGATGAAGAGTATTGCAGCAAAAGCTCCTCCCACGTTTGTATTATAACTATTACCGGGCTATTTATTTATTTAGCTAGAGTTCGGCTTCAAAAAGAATATAATAAACATATACTGTAGATACATATTGGAATGTCTCTGGCCAAGCGCTCAGATTATATTTTTGCATATTTTCTTTTTTCAAGCTAAACCAGCAGGACAATCCACAAAAAATCCCTAAACCACTACGGATGTGTCTAGTCAATTGCTGGCCGGGGAGAACTGTATTTAACATTTCTTTAATGTTTCCTCATGTACTGAGTGCTGCATGCGCTCAATAATTTAGTGTTTACAATTAGAGGGGTTGTCAGGTTTGATATAGTAATCTCTCCTTTAGGGTGACTTAATGTGCAGAGGCATCTAGTAGGCCGTCCATTTAATAATAGATGAGGCCTCCACTTCATCAAGTTTAGGGATTCAGCCCTTGATGTCTATTATCTATGAGATGTTCGAGCAAACCAGCCCTTCTTCTGCCTGTACCACGTGTGACCCTCCCCTCTTAGCCAGTAATGCCAACAAATATAGGAAATGGCAATATCTTGAAGGCCAGAAGAACTTACAATGGTGCTTCTTTCCCTGCAATGGAAACCTCTGAACATTCTATTGTCAGAGAAATATCTGGCAAATCAGAATACATCACTGCAAGTTTATCATGAGAATGAAATGGATCTCCATGATGGCGTGGTGCAAGTGGGCCATGGATCTGGTCACATCAAGGAGTCTGTATATACAAAATGGAGAAGGAAAGTTCTAGAGATCTTGTATACCATTTGAAATTAAACCTGAACCTCTTAAAACCCAACTTCAGGCTTCCTGACTCCATTCCCTCCTCCCCATCCCCAATTGACCCTGTTCCCCCTCTTGTGGGTCCCCCGCTGGTTGTATTTTATGTGTTTTCTGTCTAAATACTCACTTTTTCCAAAGTATCCTGGTCACTTTAAGGCCAGGCCACATATATTGGGGCCCCCTTCACTTGTCTAGGTGGTCATCACTGATACAGAAAGCACCCCCAACGGGATGACTGATCACATTTTGTGGCAAAGAAGGGATAATGTGGTAGACAGTTCTTGATTTAGGATGATTGTTGCAGCCTGAGATGCTTTTTCATTTTTTTTTCATGATGGGCTTGAAGAAATAAAAAATTTTGCCCAGAGTTGAGCTTGTCACAGCTCAAAAGAAGGGAGGTAAGTGCATCCCACCAGTGGCCATAAAGTGGAATATTTGTCTCCTGACATTTTCATTTGGATGTGATATAATTCCTCTACCTTTTGTCATTATTCCAGCCTGAGGGAAATTCATGATGTGCACCAAACCTCAGCAAGCTACATTATATGGTCAAAAGTATGTGGACTCCCTCCAAATTATGGCATTCAGGTGTCTTCCATGAAGGGTTCTGTTAATACTACAGCATGCAAAGACATCTCAGACAATTGTGCTCTTCCAACCTTTTGGTAACAGTTTGGTGAAGATCCTGTTCTGTTCCCACATGACTGTCCCCTGTGTACAAGCCAACTCTATAAAGACATGGTTTGATGAGTTTGGTGTGGAGGAACTTGAGTGTCCTACACAAAGCCCTGACCTCAAACCAACTGAACTCCTTTGGGATGAATTGGAATGCCAACTGTGAGCCCGGTCTTCTCATCCAACATCAGTAACTGGGATATGCAGAGCCCAATAGCAGGGGCATACACCTTGGGATAGCGTACTCAGGAGAAGAATCAGGCTCAGATTCCAAATACGCAGTACAAAAGGGTAAATCCAATAATCATAGTCAAACAAAGCACATAGTCAGGGCAGTTAGCAAAGGATCAAACTCAATAAACAAAGCAAAGGTGTGACGTACCTTAGGAGAGTCTGAGAAGTGAGGGAGGCCTCTCTCACTTCTCTGGTCCTGGGGGACCTGGATGGGTACAGGAGCACCGGGGCACAGAGGGGCAGGAGTGCCAGCAGTAGCTGAAACCGATGAGCAGGAGTAACAGAGATGTAAGTCCAGCAGGCAAGGATTGCAGAGTAGTCAGGACAGGCCAAGGTCATCAACGTGCAGGCAACGCAGTACTAGTGGTGAAGCAGGAGAATCGTCAAGAACAAGCCAAGGGTCAATCACTGGAGAGAAGCAGAAGAGTCAAGCCAAGCCGGGTTAGTAACAGAAGCAATTCACGAACAGGATGCAGGGACACAGGAAAGCTGACAATCCGACAGCAAAGGAGGTTTGTTAGCCACGGCCTTATATAGCCCAGAGGGCGCCAAAACCTCAAACAACACATCGCACGCGCACATGCACACAACGCATGCGATTTACGCAGAGGCACTGCACCTGATACAACTCTATTAGCTGCCCTATGCGCATGCGCAAACTGCCGTGAAAGAATTCTGGCTCCAACTCTGGCTCTGGCTTCCTGACAAAAGGTCAGGTAACAGAATCACACGACTAGTAACTGGAACACACTGGATAGCTCTGAAACAACTGAGCACTCTCTCTCTGGAAACTTGCAGCTTTATAGTGATAAAACATGAAGTGATGTCAGGAGGTGTGGCAGAAGGGATGCAATTCCACTCCCGTGCTGCCATTTTGATGTAAGGATGCCATTAACATGTGCAAGAGGCCTCACTATTTTCATGCGGGGGGAAGTTATAGGACACAAGTCTCTGACAAGAGTGCCAATTACCGACATGCTGCGAGTACGAGGGCCCCTGCGATTGATGCAGGTAAGTTGAGAATTGCGACAGTAACTGACCTCACAAATGGGCTGTTGGCTGAATGGGCACAAATTCCTACAGACATGCTCCAAAATCTTCCCAGAAGAGTGGAGATTGTTAAGGATGGGGGAAAACCATAAAAAGACACCTAGTAACTAGGCCAGGAAGATCAGGGGCGTATCTGCCGCGAGGCAAACAAGGCGTTTGCCTGGAGCGGCAGATTCCCTGAGAGCGGCAATTGCTGTGGTTCTGGTTCTCTCTCCTTGATAAATTTATTCATCAAGGGAAGAGAACCGGAGGCTACAGAAGCGCCGGGGACGAGGGCGGCCGGCGGGGACGAGGACGGCGGGTTGCGGCGGTGTCCAGCAGGCAGCGGCGCTTTGAGGGGACGAGGACGGCGGGTTGCGGCGGTGTCCAGCAGGCAGCG
>NW_017307768.1:42877-46999 GCF_000935625.1 Nanorana parkeri
GTTGCTGTTTTGCCTAGGGCAGCATCATTTGTAAATACACCGCTGAGGAAGATAACATTACCTTCTATATATTAAATGAAATACAACTGGAAAATAGATGAAGAAGGACTTGGGCATACTGGTCAGCAGTAAGCTAAGCACTAAGCAGCACCACTCAATTTCAACTGGTAGCTGCAATCTCCAATGGTATAAAAAGGAAGATGAAGACACCCAACACTAATATAATATTGCCCCTAGGGCCACATTTAGAATTTGTGGTTGAATGGGGGTGTTTGTTTTGCCTTCCTCTATACCAAGGATAGGCAATCTCCAACGCTCAAGATGTGGTGAGACTAAGGGGGTTATTCACAAAGCTGCCGAAGGCACCCGAGTGACTAACCCAGCCAAAGTGAAGTGAGCCGAACAACGTTCAGCTAATTGCTCTCGGCTCAGTACAGCTGATTTCAACTCTACATCGACTGCCTTCGGCTGCACATCGGTCAACTGTTCGGCTGAGCCGATTTGCAGAAGGACTTGGACCCAGCTGATCCAACATCTGGATCGGCTGAGCTGAAGCTCCGGCAGCTGACTCGCTGCCGTTTGCCCCTATTCTCATAGGGGCCGACGGCAGTGAATAAATAGTTGAATGCCCGTTGAGCGGCATTGGGCTCGATTGGGCTTAAATCAATAAAAAGGGTTTTTAAAAAAAAGTTGAAAAAATATTTAGAAAATGTAAAAAAAAATAAAGATTTTTTTAAAAAGAAAAAACAAACAATTGGGCGGAGCTAGCAGTGACAGCTAGCTACATCCAACTGTTTTCTACTGGCCGCCACCTGCTAGAGTGTTAGAGCAGGTCCCGGCCAATGAATAACAACTGGGCGGAGCCAGCCGTGATGTCATTGTTTGATGACAGATCAGCGTCCCTAGGTCATTTGGGAACGCTGATCTGTCATTAGGACCTTGACGGAGCCAGCCGAGAGATCACGGCTGGCTCCGCCCAGCTGTCATTTGCTGGGCTTATGGCCGGCCTTCGGTAGGCCGTTCGCCCCGCTTCGGTGGTCACTTTGGCTCAGTCGAGTCGAAGCATATGCCTTCAGCTCGGCTCAGCCGCTTGGCCGCCTTTGGCTGCTGTACGGGCTGTGGTGAATAGCCCGTACAGCAGCCCTTTGGTTCGACTGAACCGAAGGGCTCCGGCGGCCGAAAAGAGCCGAAGGATCACTTGAAGCTACGGCCGGATCCTTCGGCTCCTTCGTGAATAACCCCCTAAAACCCCCATCATGTATTTGCTTCTGGGAGTCTTGCAATGCCTCATGGGATATGTAGTTGCACCACAGCTGGAGGTCAGGCGTTTGCCTACCCCCGCTCTATACCAAACACCGTGGGGGTTGTGAGAGGTTCACCTTGATAGGTCTTTTTTTCAGCCTTATTAACCATACAAGTGCACTTCAGCTAATGCCTCACTTTGCCGACTGCAATCATTTATATTAACAAATGCCAGATGCCTCCTGATTGATGCCGATCCAGTTAAGCAGAAAATAAAATTATCATTCAGCATTTTGCCGAAGACATCAGGACCCATAAAACGTTTCCCCGCACTGTGCTTAATTAGGAGGGCTAAATGATTCATAAATAATTCGCTTTCTAATACGCATTACAGTGATGAGATTCTATATGTGCGTTTTCCAGGAGGGCGCTCAATGTATTGTTAATCTCCGGGTTCCATTATTCATCCCGGCCTCTGCAATTCACAATTGCTCAACGCAGCAAAGATGACATTCATAAAGAAAAGAAAAAAGAATAGACTAGAGAAGAATCCGGAGGCAAGGAGACATCTGCAAATGTTATCAATGTCAACTTTACTACCAGAATAAAAAGGTTACAGTAAATGATGAATACATTGGTGTCATAAGAAAAAAAAACAAACACTGAGAAGCAAAAGTTGTAATAAAGTAACGGGATCAAAAGAGAAATGAAAGCAGCACTTGTTACCACTGGCGTCGCAGAGCGCTGACTCGGAGAAATTCAGATGCATAATGGTAATGATGAACGCGGCCAAATTACCAGATGTATATAAAAAAAGAAAAAAATACAGAAGAAAAAAAGCATAACAGATATAAATCTAAATATGTTTTTATCATTTTTATTTATTATTCTATTTAGTAGTTATTCTTAGTTATTATGTTTGTTATTATTTTTATTTTATTATTTATTATACATAGTTACATAGTATTTGAGGTTGAATAAAGACATAAGTCCATCAAGTCCAACCTATTGTGTGTGTGTGTATAGGTCCATGAGTGTTCTCATTCTTAAGAGTACCTGTACCCTTGTTCATTACGGACTCTCAGGAAATCGTCCAAAAGCCTCTTAAATGATTCCAGACTAATTGCGGAAATCACCGCTTGAGGCAGCGAGTTCCAGACCCTAACCGCGCGAACTGAGAAGAACCCCCTTCGCCCCCTTGTGTTCGAATTTTTTTTCTACCAGTTTCAGGTGGTGGCCTCTAGTCTTTGTTACGGAATTTATCTCAAAGAGTTTGTTGCTAATGTCGCTATGACTATGGAACATTTTGTACATGAAAATCATGTCCCCCCTTAATCTCCTTACTTCCAAAGTAAACATATTTAAATTTAGTAGCCGTGTCTCATAGCTCTGGTCCTCCATCCCCTTGATGAGTTTGGTTGCCCTCCGCTGGACTTTCTCCAGTTCAAGGACATCCTTTCTGTGTACCAGTGCCTAAAACTGCACCGCATACTCCGGGTGGGGCCGAACCATTGATGTGTAAAGTGGCAAAATTATAGACCTATCCCTGCAAAACATCTCCTTCTTGATGCAGGACAGGACTCTACTAGCTTTGTGTTCATTTATTAAATATTGCTATTTTTTTTTAAATTATTTTAATATTTTATTTTGCAAGTATCAATGTGGCCCCCAAATAGTTTTTATTAACAGTGTATTTATTGAAAGGGACCCCATTGGGCTTAGAACAGATACTTCTATATCAAAATGTATCTAAACCCAAGAACTGAAATGTCAAATATTCCTAATGTCCCCCTGATGATCCCGCCAGTAACACACTTCCTGTTCTAAGGTGACAACGCTCACTCACTGCACTGTATCTAAGGATGGGCAGCTTTGTCACACTAGGACAGGAAGTGTGTTAGGACCACAGAACACCTTCTCCCCTTTCCTTATCACCATAGGGGATGGTGTTCTATAGTCAGGCCCGGATTCCCCACAAGGCCACCGAGGCCCGGCCTCAGGGGGGAAGCGGTGTGGAATTCCCCGACGCCCGGAACATAAAGTTCCGGGCGCCGGCGGTAAGTTGCCTTCTACATTTAGTCCTGCTTTGGGAAGACAGAACTAAATGTACTGTAGTGTGGGGAAGCTGCTTGTTCGTTTACAAGTGATCGCCAGCGATCATGGAGCTACCTGAGATATTTTGTATGTTTTACTATGCTCAATAAAAAACAACATTTTTGTGGAAAAAATGTGTGCAGCCTGTCCGTCCTCCCCTGTCTCCGTCCTCCCCCCGGCCGCTGAGTCTCTCCTCACTGGCCGCAGATGCAGGGAGCAGAGTGGCAGAGTTAAAACTAACCCTGCCGCTCCGTGTAGACAGTGAGAGGGGAGAGCTATGTTCTTCCAATCTCACCTGTCACAGGAGTTCCAGCACAGTGCTGTGCTAGAACTCCTGCATTGGAGGTGACGGGGTCAATAAAGACAGACACGGAGAGACTAAGCGGAGGGGCTACATGACTGGGGGGAGGAATAGTCCCGGGAGAAAGGGTTAAAAATAAAATGGGAATAGCTGCTCTTACCTGATTGGACGTGGGAGTCAGGTGTCCGGGAGGAGCCGCATGGGAAGGGACTGCGAGGGCTGAGGGACGTCCTCTTTCTGGAAATCGACGAAGGAAGCAGGTTGTCCCACCCTCCCTCCCTGAATTTGGTGGTTATGGGGGTTTCTTTTGTCACGGCAGCTTGGCGGTTAGGGGGTCTACAAAATCGGAGTTCATTACAAAAATGTGGGGGGCCCTCAGCTGGTATGGGGGCTTCCCCCTGTTGGTGTCCGGATTTGTAAAGGGCGGGGGCCTGGCCCCTTGGGAACCCGGAAGGAGTAAGTGTCCTCGAGCTGGTTGTGGTGCG
>NW_017307768.1:47822-48203 GCF_000935625.1 Nanorana parkeri
GGGTTGGCGGGGAGGGGGGCGCATTGCGGAACCTGGCCTTGGGGCAGCAGGGAGATTGAATCTGGCCCTGAGAAATGGTGACAACGTAATTGGTTACAGTGCAGCACAGGCAGCGAGCACAGGAAGTTATCAGCTCACTAGAAAAAAATGTTTTGCACTTGTTGAAAAGCAACAACAAAACACCTTCAATTGTATATTCATCAGACCAAAGGGACCAGTCTGGGGGTTTACATACCACTTCATTCTGGTTTCTTTTGTGTACTGAAAACACTGAATATACTGAAAAAATCAATTTATTTCAAGTGCCTGGAACACCGACTTCAATCATTCTCTTCCCCTTCAGGTGATAGGAATTCTTTTTTTTTTTTTTTTTTTTTTGAA
>NW_017307768.1:48460-53403 GCF_000935625.1 Nanorana parkeri
AATAGCATTCCTTCTCTTCTTCCTGCTGAGGATACTTAAATACAAATGTATCTCATCCTCCATTGTTCCTCCGGGGATGAAAGGTGGACGTATCCGGCACTCCGTCTCCTGTGTGTAACGTCACAAACAATTAAAACCAAGGAGAGAAGTGTTGTGATGTTCTGTATAATACCAGCGTCCTTCTAATGCTTCCGTCTATACAATGTCTACTATACGCTCGGTGTGTGCATGGCATTGATACATGAAGGAGGTTGTTTGATCCTAACCCCTGTACACACCCCCCTCCCCCCCTTTCTCCCCAAGGACAACGGTCATTTTTACATTTCTGATACTGGACTGTTTGTATCCACGTTCAAAAACTAAAAATAAATCTGTTTTTCTATATTAAATTTCTATAAGTTCCATCCCGCGCCTCATAACCAGATCCATCTAAACTGACTTATTGAAGACTAGACATGTAAGCTGTGGAAACATTTGGTTCAGTTCAGATAGTTCCTTATTTTGGGACTCCGGATCCGGAATTTACTTGATGATGATACCTGAGTGTTGATCCTCGCAATCTGCCTTGAGGTGTATTCTTTAAGTTATGACTCTGCTACAGTTTTGACTGTATTTATCTCGGATGCATCTTTATCTCCCATTACAATAAAATCCTTTGAACGAAAAAATAAACCTACCCGGCGTACGTGAACTTCTCAGCACAACTGTGTCTCCCCTTGAAGGCATCTAATGAAGGTTTGATGAGGATTCTTCGATCCTCTAGAGCAGTGGTTCAGTAGGTGTGATTGCATGGTACACTGCGTTAATCGCATGGGACTATGTGTTTAATGCACTGTACTAGTGTGAACGGGCCCTCAAAAACATTGACAGACATACACACTCACAGACATTCTCACACACGTGCACAGTCCAACATTTTTTTTTTAAATGTTTTTCTTTTGTTAAGATCCACCCAGTCTCCCTAACTTACGAGAACTGGAGTGGATCCTCAGCCTGGGGTCCAGTGTGGGCTGCTGTGCTGTGGAGTTCCATCCATATGGCTCCCTTGTGTGCCCTGTTGAGGTGACGGGAGCCAGAAAGTAAGGCCTGGAGCTATGGAAAGCAGAGGAATGAGCGGAAGGCCTGCATGACAAGGCTGGGAAGGGGAACGAGGACAGGAAAGGGTTAAGGAGTGATAGAAGAAAGGGTATAGAAAGGTCACCTACTTGATTGGTGGAGGGGGTGGTCCAGGAGGGGCTTCAGGAAAGTTAGCCAGGAAGGGGGAGTCCGGAAGGTCAGTTGGGAGTCCTGCAAGATAGGAAGAACTTCCCACCCACCCGCCCCATAGGAGGTGGTCTATGTTTCTGGATATTTGTCACAGCTGGGGGTTGGCGGTTTGGATCCTTGGAGGCAGTGGTTAGTGGGTACGTATCTGGACGGGGGACCCATCCGTGGTATGGGTGTCCTCCAGTAGTCGGACGGTCAGATTGGTATGACCGGTAAATATTGGACCAACGTGGGTCTGCGGGCAATCTAGTTACGTCCCCGAGGCGGTGTATGGCGGCTGGGGACATTCAGTTACAGAAAGGTGCCCGCAGATACTGGTCCAGTTATGGAGTACAATTGCCTTCAAGGACCTTGAAACCAAACAAGTTGGTACAGGAGTTTGGTGTTAATATTGTTAATATGGTTATTTATAATGTTATTTATAAGTGTTTTTATTAAAAGGCTGCTGTGGCCATTTAAACTCCCATTGTTGTGTGGTGTAGTTATTGGGAAGTGGGTAATGTAAAAGGGACCTCTGAGCTACCTAAGTCATGTGACGTCGCTCCGGTCCAGGCACCTCTACAAGGTGTGCGAGGGAGCTGTAAGCATAAGCAATGCACGTATGGATGGAGCTCCCTTGCGGCCATATCCAATCCCACCTGAGGCTGACACTCGGAAAGGGAAGCATATTTTGAATGGCTGCTCGGCGCAAGAGCTGACAGAGAGCTGCGCTAGGGGGAGGCTGAGGAGAATCTCACCTAGAACAGTGGAAGGCACATGGCGATTCACTGAACACGGGGGCCGTGACCCACTTTTGGGTCACGACCCACAAGTTGAGAACCAAGGATCTAGACCTTATCTTTTTTACTTTATGATGATACTTGATTATTGATCCTCACAATCTGCCTTGAGGTGTATTTTTTAAGTTATGACTCTGCTACAGTTTTGACTGTATTTATCTTTTATCTTCCATTACAATAAAATCCTTTGAACTAAAAAATAAACCTACCCGGGGGACGTGAACTTCTCAGCACAACTGTGTCTCCCTTTGAAGGCATCTAATGAAGGTCTGATGAAGATTCTCGATCCTCCAGAATATCATTCCATTTCGCTTCCACTAATTTGTACACTACAGATCCCTCCTATAACCTTGGACTGAAGCTACCCTTAGACGTCCCTGGAAGGGTCACCAAGACTTGTTCATGAAAATGGAGTATATTCATCACGGAGGGGATCTGTCATGGAGTGCTGTTACCTCCTCGTTGGTATTCACCGGCTTCTATTACTTCTTCTGGTTGTTCTTTCTGCAGAAAATGGGCTTCATCTGTTACGTGTCAATTTACCAGAGAAAACAGCGCCGGCCGTGCGACCATACAAGATCCAATTATGTCTCACATGAAATTCTCCCAATGTAATGGAACTCATAAAAACCGCCGGCGTAATGCAGAGCAGCGCTGCTCCTAATCTAGACCATGAATCACGCTCAGCGCTGGTAACATTTCCCAGTAAAACGTTACGTGTCATTTTATTTGTTTTTTTGTAAATATCTGCTTCCAGCTACAGAATCCGAAATGCGTTTGCAGCATTTAAATACCAATAGCGTGATTGCTCTGAAATTAGAGGGCTCTTCTTTTTTTTCTTTATAGTCTTCTAAAGACCCATAAAGCTCAACCTCAGGCAAAATGCTAAATGAAGAGAGGAATCACATATGCAAGAGCTGTTTTACCTGCCAAAACGGGTTGCATTCCCTTATGTCCTGTCCTGAGATTTACACAGCTCTGCCACACAGTCCTGCCTGGCAGAGACGGTAAAGTTGATTGTTTGCTGCTGCAGTCTCACATTCACTTACAGATCTTTTCCCTATCTGCCCGTGTGACTGGACGGAATTCAAGCGTGGTCCCGTGATAGGTTGTGACCTGCGCAATAAGTCCATCCGTGACATTTCCCGGCTACTAAATATTCCGCGGTCACCTGTTACTGGGATTATAACAAAGTGGAAGCAACTGGGAACAACGGCAACTCAGCCAGGAAGTGGTAGGCCACGTAAAATGACAGAGCGGGGTCAGCTTCCTGGGGATGGCCCCTTCCTGTTCCAACGTGACTGCACACCAGTGCACACAGCAAGGTCCATAAAGACATGCACGGAGGAGTTTGGGGGGGAGGAACGAGACTGGCCTGCACAGAGTCCTGACCTCAACCCCATAGAACACCTTTGGGATGAATTAGAGCGGAGACTGCGAGCCCCTCCCCCAACATCAGTACCTGACCTCACAAATGGTCCAACATTCCCATAGACACACTCCTAAACCTTGTGGACGCCTTCCCAGAAGAGTTGAAGCTGTTATAGCGGCAAAGGGCGGAGCCAATTCAATACTGAACCCTACGGACTAAGACTGGGGGGCCATTAAAGTTCATGTGCGTGTAAAGCCCGGCGTCCCAATACTTTTGGGCAATATAATGTATCTTCCTATACTGTGAAGACATGGGATAAAAACACCGGACCTGCAATGTTCATCCTATTGGTGTGACTGGCCAATTAGGATGTGAAAGAGTTGGTATAGGTGATCTGACTATAGGTTTGGCAGCATTCTACATTCTGGAGGATATTCACTGTCTTATTGACTTGCATTGTCAAATTGCAGGATTAAAGGAGAACTATGGGGTCAGGGCTTTTCCCCATAGTTCTCCTTAGGGTAACGGGAGGACACAAACTAGCGTCCTCCCGTCACCCTAAGCTCAATATACCGTGAGCTACAGCTCGCGGTATACTGAGACGCCGACCACATAGTCCAGATACATCATTATTCAATGTAGGGTTGAGGGGACAGTATAGAAATAGCCAACACATATCAGGGGCTCATACAAATACCCCCTTCATCAGGGCTTACTAAAGAAGAAAATGCCCTGATACATTTTCTCTCTATTGATATATATTATTTAACTACCTAAAATCTTATACCCCAGAAAACTCTTCATCCGATCCCCAAAATATTGCATTTGATTTTTTTTGTAAATGCTGGTACAAGGGAAAGGTAAAAAAAAGATCCTTTAAACGGCGCTGACTTCATAACACATGGGTTTAAAAACAATTGCTGGCAATACAGGGCCCCCCCTAATGGGCTAATGTATATAATCGGGATGTCCCGATACCGGTACTAGCATCGTTATCGGGACCGATACAGGGCATTTTGACAAGTACTTGTACTTGTCAAAATGCCCCGATACATGGTGCCGATTCTTGTGCTATTTGTAATTTTTTTCTTTACCTTCAGGCTGCTGTGTAGGAGAGCAGCGGCGCGTCAGCGCTGGTCCAGCGGTGGGAGGAGTTCCAGGTGGGGGTCCTAATTTAGCTGGCCGGCGACTGCCCAGAGGACCCCGACACGCGCGGCACCTCTGGGCAGTCGCTAGTCAGCTGAATTAGGACCCTACCTGGAGCTCCTCCTACCGGACCAGCGCTGACTTTCCGCAGCTCTCCCACACAGTGCCGACTACGACCTCACCAGCAAGGCACATCGTGAGCAGTGAGTGAGGGCAAGGGGGGTCCCTATTAAGAAGCTTTTAATATTAGCAGAGGATAATTGTAAATTTATTGTCTGCAGTGTATTAGCAGTGTGTACTCTGTATGCACTACATATAGAGTACACTGCAGACAATAGATTTACAATTCTCCCCTGCTATTATGAATGGATTAAATGATC
>NW_017307768.1:53985-60939 GCF_000935625.1 Nanorana parkeri
CTCACCTCCCGATCTACTGGGCCGACCTGTGACAGTCTCATTGTCACAGGTCGGCTAGAACTATGAGGTGAGTGAAAAGCACTCATCTCATAGTTCTCCTTTAAAGAACCACATAGTCCAGATACATCATTATTCAATGTAGGGTTGAGGGGACAGTATAGAAATAGCCAACACATATCAGGGGCTCATACAAATACCCCCTTCATCAGGGCTTACTAAAGAAGAAAATGCCCTGATACATTTTCTCTCTATTGATATATATTATTTAACTACCTAAAATCTTATACCCCAGAAAACTCTTCATCCGATCCCCAAAATATTGCATTTGATTTTTTTTGTAAATGCTGGTACAAGGGAAAGGTAAAAAAAAGATCCTTTAAACGGCGCTGACTTCATAACACATGGGTTTAAAAACAATTGCTGGCAATACAGGGCCCCCCCTAATGGGCTAATGTATATAATCGGGATGTCCCGATACCGGTACTAGCATCGAGGTACGAGCATCGTTATCGGGACCGATACAGGGCATTTTGACAAGTACTTGTACTTGTCAAAATGCCCCGATACATGGTGCCGATTCTTGTGCTATTTGTAATTTTTTTCTTTACCTTCAGGCTGCTGTGTAGGAGAGCAGCGGCGCGTCAGCGCTGGTCCAGCGGTGGGAGGAGTTCCAGGTGGGGGTCCTAATTTAGCTGGCCGGCGACTGCCCAGAGGACCCCGACACGCGCGGCACCTCTGGGCAGTCGCCGGCCAGCTAAATTAGGACCCCACCTGGAGCTCCTGCCACCGGACCATCGGTGACGCGCTGCTGCTGCTCTCCCGCACGGCGCCGACTAAGACCTCACCTGCAAAGCACATCATGAGGCACCAGCCATCATCGAACAGTAAGTGAGGGCCTGGGGTGAAAGTGGGAAGTTTAGAAGTGGGAGTCGGAACACGAAGAATCTATTGCCTGCAGTGTATTGGGAATGTGTACTGTATATGTACTACATATAGAGTATACACTGCACCAATAGATTTACAATTATCCTCGGCTAACATGAATAGGTTAAATGATCCCTAGTACAGTGGCGGAACTACCAGGGTCGCAGAGGTCGCGGCCGCGACCGGGCCCTGGAGTTACGCCACTTGGAGGGTGCCCAGGACAGGAGGAAGGGGCCCTTGGTGACCGCTGATTACCAGTCCCGGGACCTCTTCCTCCTGTCCTGGGCCCTACATGCTTCAAACTTTCTATGCTCTCTGTCACCTTGGAACTTGAGGTCTGACAGGGCTGTTGGGGGTGGTGCTGCAAAGCCACAGGCAACGTGGCAATGTAGGTCCAGCAGTTAGGAGGGGGGGGTTGCAGTCCTAGGTATGCCACTGTTTCACATAACTGGGGGTGTGGTAGGGGAGTGTCCTTTGTCTACATACTAAAAGTGTCCCTCTATCTTACCTCAAAAACTTTGGAGATATTAAGACCCTAGGAATATGTATACTTTTTTTAAGTGTGAGACGGCCCTCAGGAACTGGAGGGATGTCGAAAGGTGAATGTTTTCCCCAAACTGCGATTCCATTTTGAAGATTGGTGGTGAAATTTGATTTTTGTAAGGACCCATTTGCATTTTTGAGGGCGTGACCAGGGGCGTATCTGCCGCGAGGCAAACAAGGCGTTTGCCTGGAGTGGCAGATTCCCCCGAGGGCGGCAATTGCTGCAGTCAAGAGAAGGGGAGAGAACCGGAGGCCATCGTAGCGGCAGGGACGAGGACGGCCGGCGGAGGGGCGTGACACAAGATTTGTAACGCAACGCACCACCAAGCATCATGGCTTGATGACTCCAGCATCCTGGTTGCCAAGAGTTGGGCAGGATGCCAGCCAGAGCATCACAGGTTGCTAAGAGCTCTTAGCTACCTGGGACGCTCGGGCAGGGAAGGTGGCACCAGGCACACCTGTCACTCCCCCCCACGTGACCCATAGAGATGCCACCTTAGGCATTATAGGGATGGCCCTGCTTGCAGCGCCTCATGGGAAATGTAGTTCCACAACAGCTGGAGGGCCGAGGTGGCCTACGCCTGCCTTAGTGCGTTGGGGTGCCATTCAAAATGAATGGCAACTCAATGCAGCAACCAATGTCACATGCAACTTGGTCGTGTATATGGGCCCTTAAAGTTCCCAAAACCAGCAGAAGTTAAACCAACTCCAAAACAAATTCTGGTATTTTACATGATTTACAACTCTTCTGTTTCTGCTGTTCTTCGGAGTTACTAAGAAACAAGCGATACGATTCACCAGGGAGTGAGTCACGGCGGGAAAAAACCACGGCTGTACCCCCGTCAGCTCCTCAGAACGATGAGCTTGTTAATCGGGATTCTCGGGAAGAACACAAGTCCCCGGTTTCCTTCTCGAGTCACTGATGCTTTTAATCTTGTAAACACATCTCAGCTTGTCCCACCGGCCCGCCCGCTACACACTCCTACCACTCTACACGCATGACTAGGAAAGCCAAATTCTATCATTCGACCGCGTTTGTAGGGAAAGGAACCCGGGAACGAGCCGACTTAATTGAACTATTGATCGGCAATTCTACGTAGCCGGTGGATTTCTCTACTCGTCAGATTTCCTTTTGCCACCACGCGGGCTAAAAACCGCAGGTCCAGGAAAGATATGTTTGAAAAAAAATATTTTGCTAAGAATATTTACCCCATGATGGGGTGGAGATGGCGGAGGAACGTCTACTTATCTCAGAACAACTTTAAAGCTGAACTCCAGGGAGATAAAATATCTGAACGCAACTTAAAATGACACAAAACTCAGAAGTTAAATCTTAAAAATACATTTAAGGACCTTAACTATGAACAACAATGTATCTTATTTGTGTATCACTCGGCTGTAGATCCTCCAATCATCCCTGAGTCAAACATGGAAGCCCACCTCCCCTTTCATTGTACAAACACTACTTTACTAGTGATGAGGTCATGGCTCTGTGTAGACCACCACACCCAGGGGCGTAACTAGAAATCACAGGGCCCCATAGCAAAATTTTGTATGGGGCCCCGTGATTTTTAGTTATACCCCTTGCAGAGCCCACTCGAGATCCCACCTGAGGGTGACCCTGCAGAGCCCACCATAGACTCTATATGGTGGGCTCTGCAGGATCACCCTCAGGTGGGCTGGTCGCACTCCTTACCTCCTCTGTCGCCGGGCCCACCTCTTTCTTCGCCACCAAGGCCGCCTCCTCCCCTGCTACCGAACACGGGCCCGCCTCCTCCTCCACTGCCGGTGACGTCAGAGGCTCGCGACGTTGATAGAACACAGGGTCCAGCCTGCTCCCCAGCCGCTGCTGGCTCTCATTGACTGTGGAGACGAACGCGCCGCTGCACAGATGATCTGAACAGCGGCGTGTTCGTCTTCAGACGCCAGTGAAAGCCAGCAGCAGAAAATCCCATAGCGACCCAGGCGGCCCGCACGGCATCTGGCCGGGCCCCACTGTGCCCCGGGCCCCATAGCGACCGCCTGGGTCGCTATGGTGATTGTTACGCCACTGACCACACCTCTTCATTGAGCTGGCTTTGAGCATGGATGACAGATGTCATGCTGGAACAGAAAAGGACCTTCAACAAAGTGTTGTCACAAGGTTGGAAGCACACGATTGTCTGTGTCATTGCATGCTGTAGTATTAGCACTCTTCACTGGTGACACATAAACTCAATTATTTTGGTGTGGTGTCATCTTGGATCCCGGTACCACACACTTTTAGACATATCGTGTATTTATGTAGGCTGGAGATTTCCAAATGTTGGAATGTGCCAAGGGTTTTTAAAATGTGTGCTCTACAGCAGGGGCGTATCTGCCGCGAGGCAAACAAGGCGTTTGCCTGGAGCGGCAGATTCCCTGAGAGCGGCAATACAGGCAAATTATATACGTTTATGTCAGTCCTCTGTAGAAGCTCTCATGGGCATTGAGCCTAAGTCTCCTGTGTCTTCCCAATTGTGTAAGATTTAGCAGGCCCGGCGCTACCGCAAGGCAAGCGGCCGCCTGAGGGCGCTGCAGGGTGAGGGCGGAAAAAACAGGGCATTTTGACAAGTACAAGTAGGGCGCAAAAATGCAACTTTGCCTGTGTAGGCAAAAATCCTGGCACAGGCCCTGTAAACGATTAGATTACTTTAGTTGGAGGTTGTCACTCCTCACCGGATGAAGCAAGCACCACACAGCTCCTCCTTGCCTTCCTCCTGGGTGACCTTTGCATTCAATGATTGTGGTTTGTCTGCTTTGGAACCATGTGACCATTGAATACATTTGATTGTGGAGCAATTAATCAAGGCAGAGGGTGGTATGAGCGTCGGTGCTCAGAGTGGAGGGGGCTTGATGGACACCAGTGAGGTGGTCAGTTTATACCAGTAGCATATACCAGTGGTGATCAGGAACTAAAACTGAATACATTGATTAATTTTTGTTCAGAATTGATGAGTTCTGAATATGCATGAGACGTGAATTATGCTGCGTTATGAACTATGGGCACTTTATATCAATAGTGAATAATTTATCGACGCAGAACAATGAACGCACAATGACTATAATCGCTTCTGAATTTTAACTATAAAATTATCATACATTTATATTTATCTGATTTTGTACAGGGCATGGAATCTAAGGGCCAGCCAGTGTTCTGCCCGCGACCCAGGCCCGGATTCCTCACAATTCCACCGAGTCCCGGCCTCAGGGCGGGAGGGAGCAGAGGGCCGGCAGCGGCGTGGAATCCCCCGATGCCCGGAAGATACAGTTCCGGGCGGTAAGTTGCGCTTTCTACATTTAGTCCTGCTTTGGGAAGGCGGGACTGAATGTAGTGCGGGGAAGACGCTTGTTCGTGTACAAGTGATCGCCGCGATCACTTGTAAAATGTATTCAGCCTGTCCGTCCTCCCCTCCCCCCCCACACCTACCTCTCTCTTCTGGTTCCGTCCTCCCCCAGGCCGCCGAGTCTCTCCTCACTGGCCGCCTTTGCAGGGAACAGAGCGGCAAGGTTAAAACTAACCCTGCCGCTCCGTGTACACAGTGAGAGGGGAGAGCTGCGCTAGAACTCCTGTATTGGAGGTGACAGGGTCAATAAAGAGAACCTGTCACCTCCAAAGGCTATCACACAGCAGGGGGCGTGTTGGCTAGCTCCTGTGTGATAGCAATAAAGTTAAGATAAATCAGGCCCTGCCGGGACCCCCTCACGGAACTTTGGACTTAGTTGCGTGCTGACCCCAGGTCATGACCCCCCAGGTTCACCCTGCTCGCGAGGAGAGTACCCTAAGACACATTGCAGCAGTGGCGTAACAACCGGGGGGGCGCGGGCCCCGGGCGAAAAGTGAAGGGGGGGGGCGCCGGCCGAAAATGGCACTTTCGGCTAAATGCCGAAAGTGAAATTTTCCTGCCGCTAGGCAGGGATGGATGGAGCATAAGAAGATCCAGATAACGAGCCAAAGGTCAGGACGGGCAGCAGACAATCATAAACAGGAGAACAAGCTGAGTCGTTTCACGAGAGGTCAATCCACAGGAAATCAGGTCAGGAACAAATGCACCGAAGGGGCTCAGCAACAAATGCACCGAAGGGGCTCAGCAACAAATGCACCGAAGGGGCT
Source organism: Nanorana parkeri (assembly GCF_000935625.1). Lineage (NCBI taxonomy): Eukaryota > Metazoa > Chordata > Amphibia > Anura > Dicroglossidae > Nanorana > Nanorana parkeri. The sequence continues at coordinate 59,585 of NW_017307768.1, forward strand.
CAGCAACAAATGTTGCTCAAGTAACCAGAAACTGGTCTGAGAGGGATTTAAATACGGAGATAAAATAGGGAGGCTGAACAGGAAGTAGCAGGAAGGGAGGTACATTAACCATCAGGGGACCCATAGCTGCTAAATCAGTGCACCAGGAGCAGAGCACAAGCGTGTGGAACCACAGGTGCCAGCAGACCTACAGCAGCAAAAGGTAAAAAAACAAATGCAAAGCAGTGATGCACAGATCAGCTCTGCAGCCGATCTGTGACACACATCATAAAATTGTATGTTTTTATATGTAAATAAGTGAATGTGACTTGGTATCTGTTCCCTTACAGCAGAGCTCCGATTGGTAGAGGTAGAACCAGCACAAGATGCCAATCCAGTGGAGAGAGAATAGAGATATGCTCATTGGTCTGCTGCTTCTCCTTTTACTATTCAGATACGGGCCTCAAGCCCTTCAATCAACAGTGGCCTGCAAGTATTGCTTAACTGCAGCAGAAAAAGAACAGATCTCCTGACCTGCCGACAGGACCGTGCTGTGTGGTAAATCTCAAGACTAGATGGACAGAAATGCAAATCCTATTAACCAATAGACTTTTACACTCTTTTATCGGGGGGTGCAGCCCACACCCGGGTGCCACCATTGGAGGGGGTGACACCAAAATGACTGACGGTCATTCTGGTGTCACCCCTTATGAAATGTTGGGCACTCGGTCACGGACCAAGAGCTCGACAGTGTCAGGAGAGAGGAGGGGACCCGGCAGCATACCTTATCCGACCGGGTAAACGTCCCCTCCTCTCTCTGCCGGCAGGCGTCAAAAAGACCACCGCGCAAATGCGTGATGACGTCATCGTGCACGCGCGGCAACATCACGCGCGTGCGTGATGATGTCAGGGCGGGGTGCCACCCGGTCCCCGCCCCTGGGTGACACCCAGCCTCGGGACGCCACTGGTCATAGCCCTAATGAAGGGAGAGTGTTTAAAACCCCGAAACGTGTTTGCTCTCCCTTTCCCCCCCAATTATTCTATAAAAGTCTATTTTTGGACTGTTGGTGTGGTGCCTGCGCTGCTTCTTACATATTTGCATTTTCCGCATCTTTAGGGGGTGATTTGGTACATGGGAGTCTTAGCAAAGCCATTCAGCTTCATCAATGTGACAGTCATCCACAACACTGAATGTTAACAATAAGAGATCTAGGGGTCTATTCACGAAGCTGCCGAAGGATCTGGCTGTAGCTTCGGCCGATCCTTCGGCTAGCTTCGGCCCCAGGACCCCTTTGGTTCAGTAGAACCGAAGGGGTGCTGTACGGGCTATTCACAATAGCCCGTACAGCTCCCGATCATGGCCGAGCGGCTCAGCC
>NW_017307768.1:64021-68744 GCF_000935625.1 Nanorana parkeri
TCGGCTCAGCCGATCCAGATGTTGGATCGGCTGAGTCGAACTCCTTCTGCACTTCGGGTCAGCCGAACATGCTGAGCATGTTCGGCCGACCCGAAGCCACGCGAAGCAAGCCGATGTACGGCTCATTTCAGCCGATGTACGGCTGAAATCAGCCGTACCAGCCTGAAGTGAATAGCCGAACAGTGTTCGGCTCACTTCACTTCAGATCGGTCATTCACTCGGCTGCCCTCGGCAGCTTAGTGAATAGACCCCCTAGTGCCGGTTATGCAATAAAAGCCGACAGGGATTTCAATCATGCCCTAACAGTTTGGCTATAGAAGCCCAACCGCACATAGCCCAACATGTTAAAACAACAACAAAAAGGCAGCTGCAATACTCACCCCCTCTACGGTTCTGTCCCCCACAAACTCACCAGCTAGTGATACTGTGCTGGTATTCTTCCAGGGTGAATGACACCGAGACCAACATTGGGTTGGGCTTTAAGATTAACAATGGACACACAGCCGATTGGTTCATTAAAACTACAAAGTGGATAAACTAACCTTTCCAAGCGATATATGAAACCTTGGTGGTGCAAAGGTAAAATATAAGAGGCCAAAACTGTTAGTTTGCACTACTAATGTGATGTCTGTGAAGGTTCTCATGTATCCAGGTATATAGCTGGTGGTAGTTGGTCACATTCAACTGGACTTGTTCTGTGATGTTATAGAGGTTTTGTAGCTTCTCCAAGGGAACTAGAAGTGGCTTGGAGAAGATACAAAGCCTCTTCAACATTACAGAACAAGTCCAGTTGAATGTGGCCAACTACTACTAGCTATACCATGGCCTGGATACATGAGAACCTTCAAAGACCTTCAACATTACAGGACAAGTCCAGTTGAATGTGACTAACTACTACCAGCTATACCATGACCTGGATATATGCGAACCTTCACAGACCTTCAACATTACAGGACAAGTCTAGTGGAATGTTACCAACTACTACTAGCTATATCATGGCCTGGATATATGAAAACCTTCACAGACCTTTAACATTACAGGTCCCGTGGAAAGTGACTAACTACTACTAGCTCTAATGATGTGATCACCGTTGTGTCTCCATCTTCTCTACAATAGCAAAAAGTTTTCCCAGCACACTCACCAGCCGGCATGTAAAAAAACTTGTCTCACCTCTGAGGTTAAAAACAGAGGTTTGGATACACGTCTTCTGCAGAAAATGTGAAAGCCGCACTGCCGCGCCAAGGCACCTCTATATAGTGCGGTCCTAACTCTAAACTATCAGAGCCTCCATCTTGGAGCACATGGGGCAGAAGATAAAATTGGGTGCAGGTTTGTCAGGAGGAAGCCCAACCCCCTTAAAGGCACATAGACGCACAAGGGATCCCGCACATCCCAATGGCAGCTGAGACCCCCCTATGCATCACTGCACCAAAACAGTCAAGCAAAACAGATGACAAACGCACTCATCAATTCGTCACCAGCTTTACAGTAAGGTGCACACGGAATGGGCTCTGATAGTTTAGAGTTAGGACCGCACTATAAGAGGTGCCTTGGCGCGGCTGTGCGGCTTTCCATCTTCTCTACCACACCTTGAGCTTGCATCACATCTGGCAGATTTGCTTTAAATGTGCCCTTGATAATTATTTTTATGCTGAATTTATTACGAAATGTGCTAAATAGAATCTGTAAAAAAAAGAAAAAACTAGAAGAAGGCACCATTATTAGAAATCTGGCAAGTAGAAGAAAACCGGTGAAGGAACATCTTTCATAACAATGTGACCTTTATTTTTCTTGCTTACATTACAGATTTTTTTTTTCTTCTAAATGTGGACCCAGAAAATAATAGTACAAGTGAAACAAACTGCATTATTGTTCATGAACGAAGATGTTCCATGCAAAGCAATAATCCCGGGTCACCTGAGATCTGATGATGACTCATGGTTTTGAAGAGCGCGTTGGTTGGATCTGATACCTGGGGATACTGCGCAGCTGTGAAAGCAAACATCCGCACAACGTAATTTATTATTTTCTTTATATCATTAATTTATTTTAAAAAGAGACTAAATATTCACAGACTTAATAGTCACAGCCTGCTGGTTATTCTGAATTGGCTCATAGCCCTGGGCCACCATAATTGAGGGCCTTAGGTTTCTTCTGTTGGCTAAGGAGTTTGATTTGGGTTAATTCAAAAATGTAAATTTCAGAGAAAAATTACAAATGAATGATAACTTGTTTATCGCTAAAATTTGCTGTGACCCTTCTCCACCATCTCTTGCCTTGTGTTGTTATTTAATCTAGTTACCATCTGGTTGGATTTGCTGGAATTTACTATATGACCCAAAGGTTGTGGACACCCCTCCAACTGATTGGGTTCAGGTGTTTCCAGTGAAAGGTATTGTTCATGCTTTATCATACAAATACATTGTAGACAATGGTGTTCTTCCAACCTTGTGGTGACAGTTTGATGAAGGTCCTTTTCTGTTCCACCATGACTGTCCCCTGTCTACAAAGCCAGCTCCGTGAAGACATGGTCTGACCAGTTTGGTGTGGTGGAACTCGATGGTCCTTTATAGAGCCCTGAGCTTACCCATACTGGAGACCTTTGGAATGGATTGCAAGCCAGATCTTTCCTTCCAACATCAGAACTAGACTTGTGCGCCGTCAAAAAATTTGTTCCGTTTCGTTCCGTTTCGTAATATCCATTATTTCGTAATTCGTATCCGAAACTCAATTGGGAATCGTACGAAATACGGATTTTCGTTAGTTTTGGCACATTTTCGTAACTTTACGAACATTCGTTATGATTAAGTTAAAAAGCAAAAATACCTTTGTTAATATTGGAGTCGATGTGGTAGTTGTTTTTTTTATCCGAAATACGTATTCTGTTAACGGATTCCGGATCCGAATTTCGTATTTCGGATTAAAAAAAAAACTACCATCAACTCCAATATATTAACAAAGGTATTTTGCTTTTTAACTTCAATATAATGAATGTTCGTAACGGAACGAAATTCCGTTAACGGAATTTCGTATTTCCTGCCTGTGTATTGCAATGCAACTCTCAGCAGCAGCGGATCCGTATTTCGGATTAAAAAAAAAATCTTGTCATGTTGTTCAACCTCATTTACATTTTACAGGGGTAATATTAGTTCCCGTTTCAAAGAAATTCGGATCCGAAATTCGTTAACGGAATTTCGTATTTTGGATATAATTCGGAAACTGCAATTCGGATTTCGGATGCTTACGAATCTACGAATTTCAGGAAAATTCGTACGAATTTCGATTCGTAACGAAACGAATCCCACATGTCTAATCAGAACATGACCTCACTAATGCTTATTGGCACACATTACTAAAGATGCTTCAAGCACACTGGTGGAAAGTCTTCTTAGAAGAGTGGAAGCTGTTAAAACTGCATGGGTGGCCCAACTCCATATTAATGCCCATGGTTTTGAATGAGATACGCGGCCATCTCAAATTGGTGTGTTGGTAATGAGCCCACAAACTTCTGGCCCCGTATTTAGCCTACTAAAACAATGTACAGCACGTATCTCTACACGGCTCAAGTGAGCAGCAAAGTGAAAACCATGACAAGTCAGAGTTCAGTTGCAATTGTTCTGTAAAGTGGCGTAATGCTGTTAAGGTGGTCCATGGCCTGTGCAATAGATACCTCAAGGTGCCTACAGAGATCCATAGTACCCTTGGGGAATTCTATTGAAGAACCTGCAACCACAGTCTGTGAGGTTGTCATATAGTCATTCTCCTTCCTACCACTCATGCCTTTCTGTTTGGTCTCTGTGCTTCTTTACGCAATGCAGGCAGATCATGACTGGTGGGAGGAGCTGGCAGGGTGCTCAGCATAGCTTCCTGAAAACATCACAGCACCCTGCCTCCGTACTCTATAAAAAAAACCCTCAGCCCTAGCAGTGGGCTGGCTCTTGGGAGGAGTTATACAAATATCAAAATGTCTTAATGGGTGGATGTCAGTCTGGAGGGGTGGGAATTCCCAGGCAGGCTGTATTTGCATGTAGCTAACGCCCACATGTGATGCTGAGCCTCCATGATTAAAAGACAAGACCTGAAATCCAATGACTGAAAGGGGCGGAGCCAGGGACAGCCAGGCTCGGAAGAAAAGACCAGATGATGCTGGACACCCTCCAGCCAGGAAATGGGGCGGGCTCTATCTGACTTGCTGCAGCTTCTAATGCACATTGTGAGACATTAGAGGAAGCCATTTCAGTAAAACAGAGGGAACCGTCACGGTACAACTGTGCAAGACTGAAGGGAAGGACTGAGGTCAGATAGAAGACTGAAGGGAAGGACTGAGGTCAGATAAAAGACTGAAGGGAAGGACTGAGGTCAGATATAAGACTGAAGGGAAGGACGGAGGTCAGATAGAAGACTGAAGGGAAGGATGGAGGTCAGATAGAAGACTGAAAGGAAGGACGGAGGTCAGATAGAAGACCGAAGGGGAAGGACAGAGGTCAGATATAAGACTGAAGGGAAGGACGGAGGTCAGATAGAAGACTGAAGGGAAGGACGGAGGTCAGATAGAAGACTGAAGGGAACGACGGAGGTCAGATAGAAGACTGAAGGGAAGGACGGAGATCAGCTTTGAAGTTGCAACTGCCTTGCTTTAATATTTGCTATTTCTTTCAGTGATTAGGTGTGAAATGTACAATATACAATGTCTCCATATCTGAGACACGTGTAATGCGGGGGG